>NC_142878.1:89862500-89957500 GCF_051225735.1 Oryctolagus cuniculus
CCAAGCACTTGGGTCATCTTCCACTGCCTTCCCAGGTGCATCAGCAGGGAGCCAGACTGGGATTTGAAGTGAAGCAGCTGGGATTTGAACTGGCGCCCATATAGGATGCTGGCATCCCAGGCAGTGGCTTAACCTGCTGTACCACAACACCAGCTCCAGGCCTGGGGTCTCTTATGTATCTAGAGGTGCCCAGTCCTGACTGAAAAGGGCCTGAGGACTCAAGCCATACGGCTGGGGTCTGGGGCAAGGCCTCTGAGTACTGTTGGACAGGTTGTCCACTGCACAAGTGTGTTTAGCCCAGGAGTGGGAGGGTCTGCAGGGTCTGTGCCCACCCCAAGAGGTCGCCTTCTCCAAATTCACGCCAAGCCCCTCTGACCTCCCTGTGGTCTTGTCTGAGCGGAGCCGTTTTGACAGCAGCTAAGTTGCTACCCCTTTCTCTGTGGTGATGGATGCCCGCCGGTCTGCTTCCACCGTGAGATGTGGCCTTGCACGGCCTTCGCCTGGACCTGCAGAGGTGGAGCCGGGATATCCGACAGCAGCCTGTGTGTCCTCCGCGTCCTGGGCCCAGCCCCCAGCGCCGGCACAGGCTGGGGGAGGGAGAAGCTGCCAGTGGTACAGAGGCTCCCGGGACGCAAGAGGCACACAGCCAGCTCTGCAAAAGAACGTCTCAGAGCCGAGCACGGGGCCCTCAGTGGGCTTCGCAAGACACCGTCCTGGGTCCGCGGTGAAGCCCTTGGCCTCGGCTGTGCCGCCACCACGCCTCCTCGGAGGGGTCTCCCAGCAGCCTGGCTCCCCATGGCAGCAGCCTCGTCCCTTTCCCGTCACAGGTAACACAAGACCGCAGACTGAGTTAAGAAGAGGACACACCTGCTTTGGCTCATGGCTCTGGAGGACCAAGGCCAAGGAGCCTCACCTGGCCATGACCTTCCTGCTGGCGGGGTCCCTCGGCATACAGGGCGTCACATGTGCGTGTGTCTTCTGCTCGCTCTCCCTTTCTTATAATGTCATCAAAGGGACGGCGCTGTGGCGTAGTGGGTTGAGCCTCCACCTGTGGCACCTGCATCCCATCTGGGCACTGGTTCGAGTCCTAGCTGCTCCACTTCCCATCCATCTCTCTACTAGGGCCTGGGAATGCAGTGGAGGATGGCCCAAGTGTCTGGGCCCTGCACCTGCATGGGAGACCCAGAAGAAGCTCCTGGCTCCTGCTTTCAGATCAGCCTAGCTCCGGCTGTTGCAGCCATCTGGGGAGTGAACCAGGACTCCTCCTTGGGGCCCCACCTGATGGCCTTACCTGATCTTGCTCACCTCCCACAGGTCCTGGCTTAGTCCCCACCTTCGGTCACCAGGCGGCTCTGGCAGCCCTTGGCCTTGGACTGATCAGAGTGGGTGCTGGGCCCTGAGGAAGCGATGCTGCTGTGTGGAGCGTGCTGGCTTGGGTCACAAGCAAGGGAAAGTGAATTTCAGCCAAGAGCTGAGCTGCGATGGTGCACACCGTCCCAGGGGCTGGCGCGGGCCACATCATCGGGATGGCATTTCGGGTCCCACATCAGAGCATCCACCTCTCCACAAACACCCCTGCTGGGCCCCGGGAGTCCTCCTGCTGCCTGGCCTGCCTGGAATGTCATTGGCACTCATGGACAGAGGAGCGTTCATGGGTAGGCAGGGTGGGCCATAGAATTAGAATGGCTGAATAGGAGTCCACACGGGGTACTTGTGGAACATGGCATTGCAGATAAGCTGGCTTGGGTGCCAACCAGTTTTTTTTTTTTTTTTTCCAGGCAGAGTTAGACAGTGAGAGAGAGAGACAGAGAGAAAGGTCTTCCTTTTTGCCGTTGGTTCACCCTCCAATGGCTGCCACGGCTAGCGCGCTGCGGCCAGTGCACTGAGCTGATCCGAAAGCAGGAGCCAGGTGCTTCTCCTGGTCTCCCATGGGGTGCAGGGCCCAAGCACTTGGGCCATCCTCCACTGCCTTCCTGGGCCACAGCAGAGAGCTGGCCTGGAAGAGGGGCAACCGGGAAAGAATCCGGCACCCTGACCAGGACTAGAACCCTCTGTGCCGGCACCACTAGGTGGAGGATTAGCCTACTGAGCCGTGGCGCCGGTGCCAACCAGGTTTAAAATCTGTGCCCTGTTTGTTGATGATTCACATTTTTAAAAAATATTTTATTTATTTATATGAGAGGCAGAGTTACAGAAAGGGAGAAAGAGAGAGAAAGAGAGAGGTCTTCCATGTGCTGGTTCACTCCCCAAATGGCCACAATGACCAGAGCTGGGCTGATCCAAAGCCAGCAGCCAGGATCTTCTTCCAGGTCTCCTACTTGGGTGCAGAGGCGTAAGGGCTTGGGCCATCTTCTGCTGCTTTCCCAGGCGATAGCAGAGAGCTGGATGGGAAGTGGAGCAGCTGGGACTGGAACCAGCACCTATATGGGATGCCAGCATCACAGACGGAGGCTTAGCCCACTATGCCACAGTGCTGGCCCGATAATGTACATTTTGCCTGGACTTTTGAAGGCCTCCTTTGTGTGCATGGATTCCCAAACTTTTTTTTTTTTTGCACTAAAATCAGCATTTTTTTTATTCCACTTTCCATGCCTTTTTGGAAGTACTTTGGTATGTGGGGAAGATGCAAGACTTAACCTGGGACATGATTCTCTCTAAGGCCTGGCCCGGGTCACAGGAAGCAGCTCAAATGCAGTCCCATCAGCCACTGCTCCCCGCATCAATGCCAGCCAGTGTCTCCCTGGGCTCCTGCAGCCTGGCCAGGGCACCAGGGGCAGCCAGGGTGTGTCGGCCTTGACACGCACAGCCCTGGGTTGGCTCTGCCCTCCGTACCCGAGTGCCTGACGCCAGGCCACTCGGCAAACTCTCCTTCCCGCCCACTGAATGGGACCGCACGCCTGCCTGTCTTGAGACAGGCAGCCGTGAGTGCAGCAGTATACGGACGTCCCCAGGGCAGGTGTGAGCCCCACAGGAGTACACGTCTGTGCACTGAGACGAACTCTGCAGGCCCAGCATGACCACGGCCCTTAGCCGGCCCTGGCACATCGTCCGGCTCTGCAGCTGGGAGTCAGGTGTCGGAAAAACCGGGCCTGGCCATGCAGAGGAGGGGCCATCTGGTGGCACTCACGCCTGGCACCACTGACGACCAGGGGTGTGCCCGGCGCTGCACCAAGCACTTCACACACCTGCCCCTCCTTATCTCTTGGCAGCCACCCCTGGGGTCCTCGCAAGATCCAGGTGGCGTCCCCGAGTTTGCCGCTCCTCCTAGCTGCCTGTGTGACCGCAGGCAAGTGGCTTGCCCTCTCTGAGCCTCCGTGGGCTCATTTGTACCCCACATCTGCTGCCAATCCCCAACCACACTGCTTTCCAACCCCCGTGCTGGGTGCGCCACAGGCTGCATCTCCTGGCAAAAGACGGTGAGCGCTGTTAGAAAGCTTTGTTAGCAAGACGTGAGCGAAAGAGAAGACACTGGCACGGGGCAGGGTGGGGGGCAGAACGCAGGGAGCTGGACGGGAGGGGAGATGAGCAGCAAACTCAACACCACCCCCAGGACGCCTGCACGGCTCCATCTTGGGAGGGACTGACCGGAGGAAAAGCGAGCTCCGCACGGCACCAGCCCCACTGGAGATCAGTACCGGCCCGAAACAGAACCCCACGAGCCAATGATGTTGCTTTGCAGTCCTGGAGGAGAAAAATGTAACACAGAGAAGCCATTTAAAGCAGAAAAAATATTTGTATGTAACAGGAGATATTTTAGGTGGGAGTTGAATACCAAATGATTTTGGGTCTCTGTGGGGGGTAATGAGGCATAGCAAACACTCAATTCTATATGCACGTGATATTATCATCGCACGCCTCGGAAAGCTTCCAAATCAGAGCAAGGCAGCGAGGGACCATTGTACAAAACCAACATCCCGCTTGGGGTCGTGCCTGCCCTCAGATCCTGGATCCAGAGAGCAGATCACCCGTCAGTGATCGCGGTGCTCATTTGATTGCGCTAAATTAATAAGACTTGGGTTTTGTTGCAAAATAACTATTACAGTATGTTGTGGGGACGCGCTGCCGATAAGGAAATTGCCGCTTTTAACAATCCCACTCAAGTTTCATGGAGGATTTCAAAACCGATTTTAATTAAAGCAAAAGCCGATGTGTGGCAATAACGTGGGTGTTAAAGAGAGGAAATGCGAAATGTCTTTTTAAATCCATTTTAATATGTCTTAAGGACTGGATGATGGATGGGGGGGGAAGCCGGCAGCTGACATGGCGCAGGGCGGGCCGCCCGTGCTCCCGGCAGCTGCCACGGCGCTGTCTCGGGCTCCTGGCTGCGGGCCCGGGGTGCTCTCTGAAGCCGGGGCTCCAAGGGGTGTCCCAGTCCCCCTTTTTTCGGGGTATTTCTCCATCCTGGAGACCTTGGTGGGTGCTGAGCCTCACACTGCTGGCCACTGGGGGCTAGGGTAGGGGGCACACAGAGCCACCGCCCCCAGAAGGCTCCTGCCTTGAACGCCAGGCACACTCAAGGCGCCTGCATCCGAGCCATCCTGGGGAGAAGCGTGGGTGGGAAGGGAGCAAGACCCCCGGGGGGCCGTCCCGTCCTTGAAGCCCACGGAGCCAGAGTGGTAAACAAAAACAGCGCAGGGCAGGGGATGCCTGGCATCCACCGGATCACCATCTTGTCAGGGCTCGAAGCAGCCGGCGAGGCCCTGGAAGGAAGGCAAGGGTCCCATCACAACTAACCCTGACCCTGACCCTGACCCTGACCCTGACCCTGACCCTAACCCTAACCCTAACCCTAACCCTAACTCTATTTGCGCTGGACCCAAGTCCTGCTTTGACTGCTCTGACGGGTAGTGGCCCTCAAACGTCTTTGGACGTGACCTACAGTAAAACAAAACAAAACAAAAAAAAAGAGAGAATCCATCTTCCCTATGACCCGCTGTACACACACACACGTACAGAGAAGTCGCACAAAATTAGTACCCTGATTACACGCAATGAATACCACATTCTTCAGGCCCCATTAAATTGTATCTCGTTTTGCAACAGCCCCTAGCTTGGAAAATGGCGCACGTGCCCATGGTCCCCATGTGGGAAGTGGCCTTGTGTCATCTCTTTCAGTCCCCCGCCCTGGGGGGTGAGGAGAGCCCATTTTATAGATGAGAAGTTGAGTTTCCGGACTCAGCGGCCATCTGGCCCCAGGCTGGTTCCGACCAAGCACACGACTCGGGAATGCCTGGTGTCTTGGCTGCCCCCTCGCCCCGCCCAGACCCCACGAGCTCCATCAGGGAAGGCACAGGCTCACCTGTTCCCTCCCAGTTTCCCCGGGAGCTTGGCCAGGGGCAACCCCAGGAACTGAATGCATGGCCATCCAGTGCCAGTTCTGGTGCTCAGCCTGCACAGCCCACCCTCCCGCCCTCTTCTGCCTGGCGTGGCTCCGGCCCAGGATTTTCTCCCAGCTTCTCTCTGCTGCCTCCTCCTGTCCCCCCAAAGGCAGGGCCTACTTTATTCATCCGTAAGATGAGATAATAACTAACCTTAGAGCTCACCTTACAGAGTTGTTTCCACAGCCCAGAGGGGAGCGAGCAGCAGGGCCCTCACCCGGGCCCCCCCTCCACCGGGAGCTCAGCGCCCGTGTCTCGGGCCTGATGCCCTAATTTCGTCTTTTATTTTTTAAGTAGGGATGCTGCTTGCGATGCCCACATCCTATATCAGAAGGCCTGGCTTTGAGTCACTGCCTTCTGACTCAGCTTCTTGCTAATGTGCACCCTGGGAGACAACAGGTGTTGTTGGCTCACGTGCTTGGGCCACTACCACCCATGCGGGAGACCCAGATGGAGTTCTTGGTTTGTGGCTTTGGCCTGGCCCAGCCCTGGCTGCTACAGGCATTTGGGGAGTGAACCAGTGGATGGCAACATCTCTATGTCTTTCTCTTTCTCTGCATTTCAAGTAAATAAAATTGCTTTTTACTAAAAAAAGGGGCCAGCACTGTGGTATAGTGGGTAAAGTCGCTGCCTGCAGTGCCAGCATCACATATGGGCGCCAGGTTGTGTCCCAACTGCTCCACTTCTAATCCAGCTCTCTGTTATGTCCTGGGAAAGCAGTAGAAGATGGCCCAAATCCTTGGGCCCCTACACCTGCGTGGGAGACCCAGAAGAAGCTCCTGGCTCCTGGCTTCAGATCAGCACAGCTCCAGCCATTGCAGGCATCTGGGAAGTGAACCAGAGGATAGAAGACCTCTCTCTCTCTCTGCCTCTGCCTCTCTGTAACTCTGCCTTTCAAATAAATAAATCTGAAAATAAAAAAGCTAAAAAAAATGCAAGGATGCACTTGGAGCACTTTGAATAGCTCGTGTTCCAAATGTAAAAATTATAGGGGCCAGCGCTGTGGCACAGCAGGTTAATGCCCTGGCCTGAACCGCCAGCATACCATAGGGGCGCGGGTTCGAGACCCGGCTGCACCATTTCCAATCCAGCTCTCTGCTATGGCCTGGGAAAGCAGAGGACGTGGCCCCCCATGTCTTTGGGCCCCTGTACCCACGTGGGAGACCCAGAAGAAGCTCCTGGCTCCTGGCTTTGGCTTGGCCCAGCTATGGCTGTTGCGGCCAATTGGGGAGTGAACCATTGGATGGAAGATCTCTCTCTCTCCCTCTCTCTCTGCCCCACCCTCTCTGTAACTCTGTAACTTTCAAATAAGTAAAAGTGAATCTTAAAAAAAAAAAAAAACTAAAAAACATCACCAAGAACAAAAGGCAATTAAACCTCCGGGTATGAGAAATAGCAGAAACAGATCTGAAAGGTTTCAGAGAGGGGCATTATCAGAGGCAGAGTTCAAAACAACAATGCTTGAAAGGAGGAAATAGCAAAGATTGGTACTATCAATAGGAAATAAGAAAACAGGGAGAGATAGAGACAGAAAGAGACTTAGCAGATTCTAAAATTAACAACATATTACACCTAGAAATGAAAAAATATAATAGTTGGAGTAAATAGTCAATGGATAACGTAAAATAGCATATTAGACATAGCTGAAGAGAGAGTATGTGAACTAGACAATGGCACCAACGGAGTTCAGGAATACGACAGAAAAGAGAAATGAGAGATAAAATGAAAATGTCGAGTATACAACAAATTGGAATTCCAGAAGGCAAAGAGTGAGAGAATGGGCCAGAGGCAATAATTCAGGAGAAAGGCACCAGTCCATAGTTTTAGAAGATTGCAAATGAAGAGGGAGAAAACATCAAAGACAAAGAAAAGAGTCTCAACTCTGCTGGTGGGGCCAGCACTGTGGCCCAGCAGCACCCATGTCCCCAGCATCCCATGTGAGATCACCAGTTGAGTCCTGGCTGCTCCACTTCCAATCCAGCTCCCTGCTAACGAGCCTGGGAAAGAAGCAGAAGAGGGTCCAAGTGCTTGGGTCCCTGCTACTGTGTGGAGACCAGGATGCTGTGTTGGCCTGGCCCAGCCTCAGCCATTGCAGCCATCCAGCAGGTGGAGACTCTGTGTGTGTGTGTGTGTGTCTTTCAAATTAATCTTAAAAACCTACCTAAAAAAAAAAAAAAAAAAAAGCCTGCTAGAGAAGTGGAAATCTAGATTATAATGTATTCAAAAGAAAAAAGTGAGATTTTGGGGTTCATTGGGGTAAGCCACTGCTTAGCACTCCATATGAGCATGAGGTTCTAGTCCCAGCTGCTCCACTTCCAGTCCAGCTCCCTGGTGGAGGATGGCCCAAGTACTCAGGCCCTGACACCAATGTGGGAAGCCTAGATGGAGTTCCAGGCTCCTTGGCTGTGGCCTGGCCCAGCCCCAACCAATGCACTCATTTGGGGAGAAAACCAACAAATGCAAGATCTCTCTCTCTCTCTCTCTCTCTCTCTCTTCCTCTCTCTCTCAGAAAAATAAAATAAGTTAAAAAATTAAAAAGCAAGATCAACAGGTAACTTTTAATAGCAACAGTGGGAGCCAGGAGATAACAGAATATTTGAACACGTGTTGAGCAAATAAATGCCCACCTAGAATTCTTTCCAGAACAAAGAGAATTGAAAATGAAAGAAGAGAAACACGCCCCCAGGGGTGCCTCACGAAAGGAACGCCAAAGGCCACAGTGAGGGGAAAAGAAAAGTGATCCAGGGGCATGGAGTGAGGAGCTGGGGGTGAGACTTAGGCGACGCCACCTGCTTCAGGCTGTCCTGATGATACCGTGGGGTTAAAAGAAACAATCACATTTAAAATATGCAACCCAACACGTAAGGTAAGATTTAAGTAGACTTAAAGTGGTCTACCTTCCTTATAGGATAAAAGACGAAGGTGAAGATATTGATTAATGTTAATTATTGTTGATAAGTTTCCAATACTGCATTGTAATTTCAGGTTAACTATTTAAAAATAGAAATAGAGAATACACAATTCAAACTAATTTAGGGAGCAACTTTGAGGGGTCAAAGTTTTGCCATTAATTGAAAAGAAAAAGCAAGAAAGTAGAGGGCCGGCGCCGCAGCTCACTAGGCTAAGCCTCCGCCTTGCGGCGCTGGCACACTGGGTTCTAGTCCCGGTCGGGGCGCCAGATTCTGTCCCAGTTGCCCCTCTTCCAGGCCAGCTCTCTGCTGTGGCCAGGGAGGATGGCCCAAGTGCTTGGGCCCTGCACCCCACGGGAGACCAGGAGAAGTACCTGGCTCCTGCCATCAGATCAGCGCGGTGCACCAGCCGCAGTGCGCTGGCTGCAGCGACCATTGGAGGGTGAACCAACAGCAAAGGAAGACCTTTCTCTCTGTCTCTCTCTCTCACTGTCCACTCTGCCTGTCAAAAAAAGAAAAAAAGTAGAGAAAAAGAAACAGAAAAGTGGGGTGTATAAAGAGAACAAAATAATGCAATAGAAATAAATGCAAACGTATCAGGAATTGCAGTAGATGTAAGTGGCAGAAATGCAGCAGTTAAAACATTTGATTATCAGACTGGATTTGAAAATACTCGTTCCTCACAAACAGTAAAGTGGAGTGGGTTGGGGTTAGGCCATTGCAGACACCTGCCCTTAGAAACAGTTTCCTCACTCTTTCTCTAGTTCCGAGGGAAGCCACCTTGTCAGGCCGCTCAGTCAACCTCCAGAGGTTCACACAGTGAGGAGCTTGGGCCTCCAGCCAACAGCTGAGTGAGTGAGCTTCCCCAGAGGCAGAGCCCCCCGCCTGAGGCCAGACGGCTCCCTACAGCTCCTGCCCATAGCCTGAGTGCACCCCCACAAGACACCTGAGCTAAAACCATCCAGCTGGGGCCGGCACTGTGGTGTAGCGGGTAAAGCCCCAGCCTGCAGTGCCGGCATCCCATATGGGCAGTGGTTTGAGTCCCGGCTGCTCCACTTCCGATCTAGCTCTCTGCTGTGGCCTGGGAAAGCAGGAGAAGATGGCCCAAGTCCTTAGGCCCCTGCACCCACGTGGGAGACCTGGAAGAAGCTCCTGGCTTCGGATGGGTGCAGCGCTGGCCGTGGCGGCCAATTGGAGAGTGAACCAGCGGATGGAAGACCTCTCTCTCTCTCTCTCTGCGTAACTTTGACCTTCAAATAAATAAAGAAATCTTAAAAAAAAAAAAAAGAGGAGTCCTTTGCTGCCCTACCCTGCGCTCAGGGTGTAGTTGAAAGTTATTAAAAGAAAACAGCAGAGTGCCTGCCCCCGGTACAAGCACAGCCTCAGGCCCAGAGCAACTGGACTGGATCAGTCGGTTTGCAACATGGTTGGCAATGCAGATTCCCAGGCCCCACCCCAGACCTCCGCACCGCATCCTCTGAGGGAGGTGCTGAGGGCTCCGAGGCACGCTCAAGCTTCCGAACCCTAGTGCTTAGGAAGCAAGACACAGAGGACCCGGGAGAGGCCGATCGGGATTCCGGAACTTGGGATTCGGCTAGAAGAATAAAGAGCAAAAGGGCTTTTAGAGAGGCGCGAAGCTACCAGCAGAGGCGAGGGGCAGCGGGCCCCGCAGCGTGTGCTGGGCACAGGGAGGCGGCGGGCGGGACGGGAAAGGAACGCGTGCGTGCCGCAGCCGCCGGGGTGCAACCGCTCAGGCCCCAAACGCCAGGCGAGGAGCGCGGCCTTGGTGCATCAGGCCAGCAGGGGTCGCTGCAGGGCGGGCCCAGGCACCCCTGGAATCCTCCCCTGGGTCCTGCGGCGTCCTAACAGGCCAAGGAGACCCCTGCGAGGAGGTTCGGAGGCAGGGGACCAGCAGGGGCCTGGGCTGCTCCCGCGCCCACGAGCGATGTGCAGGTGTTCAGTTATGGATGGACGCTGCCCAGAAATAACCGTGGATACAATTGCCCCCACGCACGCCTGTCCTCCACGCGACTGCGGCGATAGACTTCGCTGTTTTACCTCTGCAGGGTCTTTCTAGATCAGAGCTGTCACGGTGACAGCAGGCCAGGGGACGTGGGGCAGTGGGGACCCCGCAGGAAGCCCCTGAGTGGGACAGGCTGTGGACTGCACGCGTTGGCTGCCGTCAACTTTTCCCTCCATCTATCCCACCCATCCGCATTAAATAACTAATTATTTAACATCTTTTACAGCTTTGTTTTATATTAGAACAGGCAGGACACAAATGAGTGCTTTTCATAATATAAAAGCCCATTAGCTTCATTTACTGTTAATGTTAAAATAAACATGAGGCAATTTAGATATACTATTCCAATTTCATGGAAACTTTGATGTTTTTCTTCTCTGGTCACATAATTAAGGGAAAAACTACTAATGATATTAAGTTTGTACAGTGTTAATGACAGAAACAGGCACCAGCTGAAATTGCAGCCATTAATATGAAAAAATAAAATATTCAACAGGGGAGATAGATGCGTGCAATTTTAATAAACCAAAATGAAGAAAATTAATTTTAGAAAGTTCCACAGCCGCTCACAAGCTAGCATTACACAAGCTGTCGAATGCATTATTTTTTGTGGTCTGGGTTATTCATCGGTGGCTCAGAGAAATGGCCTGCTTTTTGCGTATTGTTTGGTGGATGGTGAAGATTCTGCTTTTATTGGTTGACTTCCTTTTCCTGCTGTTCCTTTCGCCTGACGATGGCCAGTCCCCCAAACTGAAAGGGCCTTGTTTGCAGGGTGTGCTTTGTTGTCAACTGCATGAGATGGGGAGGGGTCAGGAGCTGTAGGGTGGTGGGGGAGGGGCTCAGTGACCAACAGAGACCTCTGACCCTGAGGGGCTGCATGCGACAGGGGCGACAGTTGGCTCCAGAGGGAACAAATGTTGGTGTGTCGGCAGTTTCTGGGGTGTCAGGGTCCGCTCCTCCAGTTTCAGCTTTGTAATGGACTAAGAGTGCCCCCTCCCCCTGCCACCCGCCCAATTCAGGAGCACCAGGGACCTCAGAATGAGATCTTCTTTGGAAACAGGGGGTTTGCAGATGTAATTTTTTAAAGCAAGATTTATTTACTCATTTGAAAGGCAGAGAGAGAGGGAGAGACAGAGAACTTCCATCACTGGTTCACGCCCCCAGAATGGCTGCAGCAGCTGGTGCTAGGACAGGCCAAAGCCAGGAGCCCAGAATTCCATCCAGGTCCCCCACGTGGGTGGCAGGGGCCCAAGCACTTGGGCCATCTTCTGCTGCATGCCAGGTGTGTTATCAGGGAGCTGGATCGGAAGTGGAGCAGCTGGGACTGGAACAGGTGCGCTAATACAGGAGGTTGGCTTTGCAAGCAACACAGTTAACTGTGCCACGATGCCAGCCCTGCAGATATACTTAAGGTAATGCCTGAGATGTGATCTTATTGGACAAGAGCAGGCCTCAAGCCAATGAGCAGATCTTTCCAAGAGACAGAGGCACAGAGAGATGGAGGAGAGATTGGAGTGGCGGTGTCACAAGTCTTGCCGGGGCCACCGCAAGCTGGAAGAGGCAAGGGAAGGTATCCCCTAGCTCCTTCGGGGTGGGTGCATGGCCCTGTTGACACCGTGAGGCTGGCCTCCTGGCGTCCAGGACAGGGAGGGAACACATTCCTGTTGTGGGAGGCCAGTGGCCACCAAGCGGCCTCACGGCTGAAGAGCGAAGTTAAAGTGCGCCAGCCTGAGTCTGCTCACGACGGCCAGGAGAGGGCGCTGCCGAGACGGGAACGGAATTGCAGACGCTCAGCTGGAGCCAGCGGCCAGGACAGGAAGCGCCGGCTAACAGCAGGCCTGGCTTCCGTGGCACACATGGCTACAGAACCCCGCCTCGGGAGACTGTCCAGGCAACAAGAAGGAGTCACGATGGCCCAACCCAGAGCAGCAGGGAAGTGGCCAAGGCCTGGGAAAAGGTTCTAGGCTGGTTACGGCAGAGCCCAGGGAGGCCCTGAGTTCCTGGGTTGTGCACCCAAAGCAGCCTGTGAGCGGATCTCAGCGAGATCGGGCGAGGCGGCCCGGGAGCCTCACAACCCGGTGAGATTCCTGTACATGGATACCAGGAGAGGAGAAAGACCGGCCTGGGATGCACACCGGGTGAAGCGGCGGGTACTTACCCCTGGGATCCGGGTGCAGAGTCCCCGCCCCTGTACTGCCACGGTAGCTGCAAGGTGCGAGCGGGCACAGGTGGGGCAGCCCTGCCGAGGCCCTGGAGGGGCGGGGAGCAGAACCCAGCAGGGACGAGCCTATGTGAGCACGGAGCTGGGTCAGCAGTGGGTGAGCAGACTAGGAGCAGTTTGCACACGAGACAGACTCCGTCTCTCGGGATGAGAAATCCCAGGGAAGGCAGCACTGTGGTTTTTCAGGCCAGGGGCTTAGCAGTGTCCTCCAGAATTCTGGAACTTTCCATCAGTGTCTGTTGCAAACCCACCTCTACACTCCTCTTTGTGCCACAGAGGCTGGCCCTCCACAAACCAGGTTTCTGCTTTGCCAATTGCTCCCTGCTGATCTCTGCTGATAGGGGGCGCTGGATCCTGCCAGCAGGGCTGGAAAGGGGACTGCGTGGGGGGGTGGGGGATGGGCTCCCGTTCCTGTGAGCATCACCTGGCACAGGCACTTCCTCCCGGGAGCCAGGCTGAATCCGAGTTGCTGCTTTCCCAACACTCGGAGACACGACCTCATCACACCCCCTCCCCAGGGACCCCAACACCAACCAGGCTGCACCCCGTTCTCGGAGGCCAGCGTCCGGGCTCCCCGGACCCTCCTCCAGGAGCTCCTTGTTCTGACCTCTTTGTTTTGCTCCGGCAGCCCTGCAGATGGCATCCGTGCCCAGCGGTGGCCGCCTCTCTGGTGGCCACTGCTGTGACCTACTTAGCGTTCTTCATACCTAGTTAAGGATGACTCGTGGTAAATTCTCATTGTTAACGTAACTGGGATGGCCCCTGCCCCCTGCCTGGACCCTGCCGGGCTCTCTACGTGCTGTGATGTTGCTCCTCATGGCCACAAGGTGGCTGCAGCGATTCCGACTGACAAGTACTGGTGACCACACCTGGGGGACCTCCTGCCTCCGGCCTCAGGTGTGCTTAAACACAAAGGAGCATTCCTGTCGGTCCCTCCAGCAGGTGTCCCCTTGGGTGGCTCTGGCCAGTTAGCTCCCTAGCCCTTCCTCAAGCGACACCTGGCAGGGGACGCCAGGCTGTGACTGTAATAATCAGGCTCTGTCTCCTAGGGCTGGGGCAGCGGTCACTCCTTGGCCAGGCAGAAAGGGACCAGCTGAACAAAAGCCCGAGTGCTTTGGGAAGAACGGAGATGGGTGACATCAGCCGTGACTGCCCCTCCCCCGTCACTATGCCCTCTAGGGGGCGATGCCGGCAATTGCAGTTCCACATGCTGAGTGCTGGGGGGTTAGCCTCAGAGCAGGGGCACACACAGCTCCGGAGATGAGAGCAGGTGGGAACTGAGCCTTTAAGGGTGAGTAGACTCTCCTAGGGGACGGGTAGGTGGCAGCGTGACACGTGGGAGCAGAAAGTTGGGCACGCAGGCGTCAGGAGCTGGAAGAGATGTGGCTTCCGTGTGTCAGCAGGGACAGAGCAGGGGAGGCCTGGGAGGGCTGCTTCAGATCGGGAGAGGAGGGAGCCAGCGTGGGCAGGCACTGTGAGGATGAGCCCCCAGGTGCGGCAGGTGCAGGGCGCCGCTCCCGCCGCCTCCCCCCTCCCTCCCTCCCTCCCTCCCTGCCTTTCCTTCCTGCCCACCAGCAGACCACAGGGGCTCTGCCGGGAGGGCGCTCACTGCTCAGGTGGTTTCTGCTACAGCCTACCAGACAGAGTGGGAAGCACTAGCGTTTTCTCTCTCTTGAAGTGCACAGTCCCGGGCAGCAGGTCCGTGCGCACGGCTGTCCAGCCCCTCTGCCAGCCTCTCCACCACTCTGTCACCACCGCCAGTGCAAGCCAACACCCATTCCACACCGTCCACGCCCTCCGGCCCCTGGCCCCCGGCCACCGGCCTGCGCCTCTGTCTCTCTGTCTCTGTGGATGTCCCTGTCCCAGTCCGTTTTGTGGCTGGAGCCATGCAGTATTTGTTCTTTTGTGACCGGATCATTTCACTGTGCGTGGAGCCCTCAAGGTTCTGTGTTGTAGCATGTGTCGGGACTTCACTCTTGTTTTTTTTTTTCTTAAGATTTATTTATTTCTGTGAAAGGCAGAGTTACCGAGAGAGGAGGAGGAGAGAGAGATCTTCCATCTGTTGATTCACTCCCCAAATGGCCAAAGCTGGGCCAGGCCAAAGCGAGGAGCCAAGAGCCTCCTCCGGGTCTCCCACATGGGTACAGGGGCTCAAGGACTTGATCCGTCTTCCACTGCTTTCCCAGGCCACAGCAGAGAGCTGGATTGGAAGTGGAGCAGCTGGGACTAGAAGCAGCACCCATATGGGATGCCGGCACTGCAGGTGGCGGCTTTGCCCACTATGCCACGGTGCCGGCCCCTCTTCCTCCTCACCTCTTCTCCACTAGATGATGGTACTTTGAAAATTTCATGGAAGGGAGAGATTAAAAGGTAAATAATTTTGGTGCAAAAATTTTGCAATCAGTGCGTGAAAATGCATGTTATGAAAAACTATGCATAGATTTCCAAAGCTGAGCATTGGAGGGAAGCTCCTCTAGGTCTCCCAGCCGTGTGGCAGGAGCCCCAGTCCTGGAGCCCTCCCGGCTGCCTCTCAGGGCGGGCATTAGCAGGGAGCAGCTGGCATCAGAAGCCGGGTCAGGACTTTGATGTGGGACGCAGGTGTGTTAACGGGTGGCTCAACTGCGAGACCAGAGGCGCTCCCCATCCCGTAAGCTTACTTATAACTCAGCTTTCCATGAACTTTCTGTGCTAGCTCAGGGTCTGGCGCACACCAAGATCTTTCTGAATGCTTGTCAACGGAAGGAACAAAAGGTGGATGGAGTGTTGGTGTCGCCCCATTCAGCAGATAAGGAGACAGAGGGGGCAGCCAGACCTCATTCCTCAAAAGAGCTGCCAGGGCCTCCATTTTTGTGATGTTGGCTGGACTCTGAGCCTCACCGCTGGCTGCAAGGGAGGAGACGGCCTCCTTCATGTCTTCTTTGCAGATTCTGCCAGCTCCCCAACCCATGTCCACCCTACGTGGACCCTCCGTCCACCCTCTGCCCACGCCCTGCCTAGACCATGCCAACCTCCTGTGGAAGCATGCTATGATTTCCCCCTGCAGGAAACAACTAACTACAGGAGCTAATTAATTGCATTTCACTTGCATGCTAACTGCTGCTTTGAGGGGGCTCTGCGTGCGCTTAAGCGTCCGAGAGGGTGGGAGAGAGCCCCCCCCCCCCCGCAGCGGCCGGAATAGCGGCCTCCGCTGTGTCACTGGCGCTTGAGCTGTGATGGACAGCAGGGTGTGTGCGGCGCCCCTGACAGCCCCAAGACAGATCTGCAGCCTAAGGAGCACCCCAAGGACCCTGATCTCCAGCTCCAGCTTGCTCTTACTTGGTTGTTTAGATTTTTCTTCAGTGAGTTCCCGGATGGGAGTGTCCCTGCAAACTCAGGTGTGGGCAAATTCTGCTCAGCGTCCCAGATGCGTTCCCTCTGCCTCTCTCGTGTGCTCAGGCCCTGCAGGGGGAGGAGCAAGGGGGACCTTGAGACGGGAGAACACTGGTGGGGAAGCTGGGAGGGGCGGGGCGGGGTGCCGCCGGAGCCCAGGTTGATGAGCTCAGACCCCTCACTCCCCTTCCCCTGTCCCTGAGGGCAGCGTCACTGGGTTGGGAGCGGCTGTCCTGTTGCACAGGCACCGCGGGGGGTGCCGTCCCTGGCTTGTCTTTGCTGCTAACTCTTGCTGTGACCCAGTCAGAGTCACCTCCCTGCTTGGGTCTCAGTTTCTGTAGCTCTAGAAGCACCATTTCCCCACGCCAGGGTCCCCTGACCTTGACACAGCTGACATTTGGGGCTGAATACACCCCTTGACGTGGGAGCCGTGCTGGAGGCTGGAGGCCCTCTGTGGCGGCCTTGGCCTCCAGGTGCCAGCAGTACCCCCGAGGAGATGACACTCCCAAGGTATCTTCAGAAATTGCCAACTGCCCCTCCCGCTGAGAACCCCGCTCTATGCATAGCTGAAGGCTGGGGGTTCTGCCTCCATAGGTTTCTCAAACGTTTATGAAACACTTTCCTTGTGTTAGGCCCAAGCGTACAGGGTACGTCTTCACAGGGTAGGTGGGTCGTGGGCAACTCTGAGAACCAAGCAGAGGGGCCTGGAGGAGGAACTCCACTCCCAGACCTGGGGAGGGTGCTGGCACCCTGCAAAGAGAGAAGTGCCCAGATCTGCCCACAGGCGCCATGGAGCCCAGTGCCCACCAGGGGGCGCACTCCTTAGGCTGAAGGACCTCAAAACCCCTAGTGGAAGTGGAGAAGCTTCTGGAAGACTGAGCACTGGGCTCCCGTGAGCCAGTAACACCTTGTCCTGGCTGGTGCTGCCGGATGAGGCCTGTCACTGACCGGCGTTTGCCCCGGCTTAGCTAGGGCCACCTGCTCCCTGGAGGGTTTAGCGTCAAATGGTCTCTCCTCCAACAGCCTGCAGGGAGGGAGCGAGGTACAGTGAGGGTGGAGGGCAGCCAGGTCTGTAGTGTTTGGAAGGGGCAGCCGGGGGGTGGGGGTCCGAATTCCTAAGTACCCAGCCCTCGAGGGGCTGGGCCCTGCAGACCAGGAGGGCGGAGGAGAGGAAGGGGCCCGGACGACACCACGCCTTCCCCATGGTGCTGGCTCTTGCCCAACCTGGGGACCCCAGGGGTGCTTTTGGAGCTTGATGCAGGGACGGTAGTGCCGCAGCCACCGGGGAGCTGGTTATAAATGCACAGTGCCAGGGCCAATACGGGACGTCATCGGAATGTGCATTTTACAAGCTCCCCAAGGATTCCTGTGAATGGTTTCGTCTGAAGTTGTGCTCTGCACTTACCCAGGAGGGCCACCTGGGGGCGCTCTCATGCCAGACTCTGCGGGAGACACAGTCTGTGGAATGACCAAAAGGCCACCAAAGTGCCCCCGGCTCCTCCCCAGGCAGCCACGGTCCCAAGGGCCAGTGAAGTCCAAAGCCCTTTGCTCATCACTCCAGGCTCTTGGCTCCAAACCTCATGAACTTTTTCCATTTCCCCTCTGGGTACCCTGTGCCCTCGCCGGTTTTCCTACCTCCCGGCTGGCCGCCCCGCCTCCAGGCTTGTCCCCGTAGGCCCCTGCACCTTGGAGCACCTGCCTGAGTCTGCACTTTGCAATGCCCACTTCAGAAATCCCTCCTCCTGGAAGCTCTTCCTGCACCCCTACACAGGTGAGCTCTGTCCTTGACTGCTCTCCCAACCTGCAGCCTGCTCCCTCCCAGCCTGCCCCGCCCCTGGCCACGCCCACGGCTCAGCTCCTGAAGCAGGAGCCCAGAACCACTGCTCCCCAGGAGGGCTCAGCGGGGTTTGCTCTCCCTCCCAGTGACCAACAGCAAGCAACAGAGAGGGCACAGCTGGTCCAGTGACCTATCTGGGAGTAGGAAAGCAGAAAATGGAAGCTGGCGATCGCTGGGAATTCACTAGGCACAGAACACACACAGGGATACTTCAGGCGGTCTATGGAGGGGCGAGCGTCTGGCAGAGCGGTTAAGATGCCTGCACCCCGTTGGGGGAAGCTGGGTTTGTTACCGCTGCAGCTCCTGACTCCAGCTTCCTGAACATGCACGCTGGGAAGCAGCAGTGGTGACTCAAGTAGCTGGGTCCTTGCCACCCATGGGGGAGACCTGGACCGGGTCTCGGGTCCCAGTCCCACTATGGGCATTTAGGGAGTGACTGAGTGGCTGGGAGCGCTCTCTGCCTCTCAGATAAGTTAAAACTAACTAACTAATCAATAAAGGTTTATGGAAAATGAAATTTGTGCCAAAAACAAGTGAAATTTATGCACACAAGGGGTCTTCAAAAAGTTCATGGAAAATGCATACCGGGAAAGAACTAGGCACAGTGTTCAAAATTGCACCAGAATAAACTTAGCTTTTAAATCCACTTTCCCACGAATGTTTTCAAGTATCTTCATAGTCCCCATTTTCATCCTCAGGGCAAAGTCTTGGGGCCTCTGCTGTAGCTCACAGGTGGACAAGCCACGTGGGCTCAGGGATACTAAACACCTGGCCCAAGGTCACACAGGTGGGAGGACCCGAGCCGGGAATCCCGTCTCTCTGCTGACTCAAGGTCACCACGGCTCAGTCTGGGAAGGTCTGGCTGTGTGATGGGAGTCACTATGAAGCCAAGATTTGTAGTGACCTGGTGGTAATTTTGAGGTCATTTGGTCCTGATAAGCACTGATAAGCCGAGGCCTGGAGCAGAGAAGGGACTTGCCCAAGGTTGTGGCAGAGACCAGACGAGACCATGGGTCAGAGTGACGACTCGGCTGGTCCCTGCCCCCTGCACCAGACCAGAGGGACGAGGTGGCCCCTGGTCCTGGGGACACTGAGAAGCCATCCCAGATGGAAGAGCCTGACCCGGGCACGCATCTGCCGGCCTTACAACAGCCCTCGTTACCTGCCCCGTTTTACTACGATGTCAGGGAAAATGTGCAAATCTTCCCAATGAATGACCCAAAAGGGGGAAAAAAAAAAAAGAAGAAGAAGAAGAAGCCTGGATGTCTTTCTGGGTTACCTGTGACTTTTGACAGCTCTATAAGCCGGGAATGACACAACTGGTGCTGGGCTCAGAGCGGCCAGCACTTGCTGTCGGAGGAGACCGGGCGTTTTGGCACCTGTTTGTGGATCCATGGCAAACGTCTTCGCTGTGTGCCTGTGCCCTTTGCGTCCCTGTGAACCAGTTTTCAGCATCTTCCTGCTCTCTCATTAATCAGTGAGTTAAACAAAGATTGCTTTGACATTTGCACTGACGCCATTAACTCTTTAAGTAGACTTTCACGGCAGGCATAGCAGTGCAGTGAGTGAAGTCGCCTCTGGGATGCCTGCCTCCCAGGTCGGAACACTGGACTGAGTCCTCGTTACTCTGCTTCTGATCCAGCTTCCTACTGATTTACCCCGGGAGGCAGCAGATGATGGCTCGAGTACCTGGGCCCCTGCTGCCCACATGGGAGAGCCAGACGGAACCCTGGGCTCCTGGCTTCGGCCTGGCCCAGCTCCAGCTATTGTGGGCATTTGGGGGAGTGACCAGCAGGTTCTGTCTCCCTCTGTCACTCTGCCTTTCAAGCAGGTGAAAATAAACAAATAAACACTCAACAGCATCTTTTGACACAGGTGACAAAGCTTAAAATGTAAGCACCTTGCCCAGGGTCGTAGCTTGTAAGAGCTACAGTCTCGTTCCACCTGTTTCCCGGCTGTCCGTTCTTGTACGCGCAAGCAGCCTACGAGGGTTACCGCTGTGTGGTCGCTTGAACCCCGCGAGTCTCAGTGTCCTCAGGTGTCTAGTGAGGACCTGAACCTAGACCGCTTTCCTTGGTCACTCGAACAGAGCCGGCCCGCGGGGCGCTCTAGACGGAGGAGAACTCCTGTGTGTCTCTGGTTTTCAAAATAAGGAATGAGGCCCCCTGGGGGCTGCACACCTGGGTGAAGAGCTGAGGACAATTCCCGGTCCCCCGCGTCGTGGTGCTGTGGTGGCCGGGCCCTGTCCCGGATCAGTTCCCTGTGCTCACCCCTCCCGCCCCCCGCCCACCTGCTCCCGGAGATACTGTGAGGATGGAGGGAGACGACGGGTGTTCATGACGGTTAGAACCCAAACGGTGCAGTAGAGCGGTTAAGCCTTGGTCTGAGTACTTTTTAAATTGAATTTTATTTATTTGAGAGGGAGCAGGAGTTGGGGGGGGGGGAATCATCCCATCTGCTGGAATGCCTGCAACAGCTGTGGCTGGGATGAGGCCAAAGCCGGAGCCAGGAACTCAGTCGGAGTCTCCCACTTGAGCCCTCAGTGCTGCCTCCCAGGACTCACGTTAGCAGGAAGCTGGGGTCTGGAGCCGGAGGCGGGCACCCAACCCAAGCCTTCTAAGGCGGGGTGCCGCTGTCCCAACCTCTGGGCCAAATGCCCACCTCTTACCGTGACTATGGCCGTCGCTACCGTCCTCACTCCAGTTACCGTACAGGGGGCAGGTGGGCAAGTTTGAATGCAGGAACTCCTGGGCTCTCTCCCCGTGGTCTACTTATCCAAGGACAAACCGGGCTGCTGGGCGTGGGGATCCCACGTGGAGCTCTGTGCCTCGCTCTCTTGTCTGCCTCCCTCAGCCACGTCAGCAGCTGCCTCGTCCCCGTCCATCTGCCGGAGAGCTGGCCCGGGGACACGTCTTCCCAGGCCCTCCAGGCACACTCCCAAGCCAGGGCAGGTGCTTCTCGAGAGCACC
The DNA here is from genome assembly GCF_051225735.1 of Oryctolagus cuniculus. NCBI lineage: Eukaryota > Metazoa > Chordata > Mammalia > Lagomorpha > Leporidae > Oryctolagus > Oryctolagus cuniculus. The sequence goes on from NC_142878.1 coordinate 89,883,207, forward strand.
CACGGACCCTTGGCGTCAGCCCACGTACTTCCCTGCTAACCGATGGCCGCGTGATGATTCCGGGGCTGTGGGCTTGGTCCAGCTCAGGCAGCTGAGCTGGGGTTCCTCCTTGGTGCCGCTATGTGGTGGGGAGGGGGGGAGGGGGGACAGGCCTGCTCCCTCACCCTCCACCTCCATGAGGGCAGGCATCGCTGACCCTCAGGGCCAAAGGCAGGCCGAGAGGACCGGTGCAACCCCTGCCGCGGGGGCCGGACTCACCTGCGGAACTTCCAAGAATGCTGATGGGCGCTCCCAGGCCCCTGTGAACAGGATCCTGAAAGGGTAGGGGCCTAATGTTTATTTTAAAAAACCCGGCCACAGGCTGGTGGTGCCCAGTACCCTAGTTTTAGAAGCCATTTTAGAGAAATCTTTCTGTCCATGACACCGGGGTGTCCAAGGTCACACAGGCATCCTGCACCCCCTTGGGGGTCCATTGCTCCAAAGGGACAGGTTCTCAGGGGGTTGGCATCTTCTCGGAGTGAGGTCTCTGGCAAGAGCAGCTGTTGGGGGGCCACGGAGCGGGAAGGAACCCCTTGCTGCATTCCAGAACAGATCTGGCTGTGAGCAAACGAGGAAGTGTCTTAGCGTAAGCCCGCCTGAACGGCTAATTAAACAGACAGCAAAATGGAATGCAGCTCCGCACCTCCCGGGAGCCGGCTGTGGGGATAATACGCTTCCCTGTCGTCAGAAGGCGCAGGAGAAAAAACTGGGCCTGGCCGTTGGCCATTTCACAACACTGCCTTTGTAAACAAGTTGAGAAATCCAATAACTGTAAAACTTATGGCATGTCCTTAACAGCCTGTCGCCCGTGTTCCCATCACTGGATTAGCATTTCCAACTGAGGGCGTTCTAACTAAACAGTCCCCGGCCTGGGGCAGTGGGGTGTCCCCCAGAAAGGGTGTCCACTGCCCCCCTCCCCGACACCACCCCAGGGCCTCAGGGCCAGGGCCGGTGGTGAGTTTGGAGCCATAGCCGTGAGTGTCCACCCAGCAAGAGCCGCCCTGGGGGCTGGGAGGGAGGGAACGGCTCATAGCCCTGATGGGGAGGGAAAAGGCATTTGGACTCACACATCCTGCAGAGGGAGGGGCCGCTCTGAGCAAGGGGAACATGTGGCTGGGGGGCAGGGGTCTTCCTGGAAGGCTCACCGGAAGCTCAGGGCTAATGAGACCTGTGGTCCAAAGCCAGCTCCTGCTTTCGGTCTCCCCTCCCCCACCCACCTGGAGCCGGGCCCACATCGCAGGTTAAGGGCACGGCTGCCTCCACCCCAGTCACCAGGTCCGAGCCCAGGGGGCCTCGGTGCCACCCTCGCTCCAACCAGCTATGGGTTCGGGGGCTCCCATGACCACCCTCAGGCTGGAGAACTCACTGGAAGACCTCACAGGGTTCTTACTCATAGGATTAAAAAACCTCAAAGTCAAACACACCTGGCCTAAGACTCCCCGTCTCCCCTGCGTGCCAGCCTGCAGTCCGAGGTGTGATGAGTGTTGCCTGCATCAGCACCACTCGCTGGGGCTTTGGCTGCTGATCGAGTCACTCTCCAGCACCAGCTCGTCCTCTGCCACCAGGCGGAAGCGACCCATGTCAGAGCCCGTCCTTCTAATCACACAGTCCGGCTTCCTGATGTACCCAGGCCTTATCCAGAGTCTTCTCACAGCATCAAGTGTGCAGGGCCCCCATGCACCACCTCGGTCACATAAATGATGGGGAGCGGTGTTGGGGTCCATAGTGGATAGCGGTGACACCCCTATCCCTCAGGGAATCCCAAGGACTTAGAATGACCCCCCCAGCAAGGTGGACAAAAGCCACGACTGTCCCCTCCCATCACTTGCATGAGCCTTCCAAGCGGCCACTGACTCCATCCGGGCCTGGCCTGTTCAGTTAGCTCCTGTGTGGCCTTGGGGGAGCCACCTGCTGCCCTCTCTCTTCACCGTCCCTCATCTCCACGAGGGCTGGGATGCTTGTCTTTGGCACTGAAGAATCCCAGGGCCTGGGGTAGTGTCTAAGATGCACGTAATGCTGTGAGATCAACAAGCAGTGAATGAATGAATGGATGAATGAATGAGCTCCAGTACCACACCTGCACCAACAGGAGCACTGGCAGAGCCTGACCTGGGGCCCCAGTGCAAAGCTGAGGGGCAGAACAGGTACAGCCTTGCCTGAGGGCTCTCTGGAGGCCTCCCCCTGTAGCCCAAGGGAGGAGGCTGATGGGGCCTGCAGAGCTCACAGGGGCCTTTTGCATCTGACACGCCTTCTGTTCTCTTTTTGGGGGTGGGGGCCCAGAGGCAGGGAGAGTGGCCGGACTCTGCCCCTTCAGGAGCCGGGGCTGGGCTGGGGAGCAGCAGACACCTTGTGGTCGTCGGGGGTGGAAGGGTGACCCCCAGGAGGTCTGTGCACCTGCAGGAGGTAATGCAGCTTAGGATCTCAGGATGAGAGCCCCAGGCGGCCCTAAAGGCGATGGCAGGTGTCCCTGTAAAAGGCACACCGAGAGGAGGCAGACAGGGAGAAAGGAAGAGAGACCAGGAGACGACACAGCCAGGGGCGAGGGGCGAGGCTGCCACAGCGCAGGGACGCCCAGAGCCCTAGCAGCTGGAAGGGTTCACGAGGAGTCTGGCCCTGCCAGCACCTTGATTTTGAACTTCTAGTGTCTACTTCTGTGAGAGGAGGAAGTTCTGTGGAGGCCCCAAGTTTGGGGTCATTCATCATAGCAGCTACAGGAAAATAATACAGAGACCCCTAAAACCTAACAACTTACACTCGGTGTGACTGCCCCTCAGACTGAAGGAGGGAAACTGAGGCAGCCTCAGGCAGAGGAGGCAGTGAGACGCACGGCAGATGCTGGTGCAGCACAGCCCACCAGCCTCTTCCTCTCCTCCCTAGGCCTCTGGCCCCCTCTCCTCTGCCCGGCCATGCTCCTTTCTGATTCGTGGACGTCTTGTCTCCCTTGCCAGTGATTGGTGAAGGAGTGGACGGTGATTCTGTCTTTGCCAGTGACAGGTGAGAGGCAAGGTTTCACAGCTTCTTTAAGGGGGTGTAGGGTGTCCCTCCTTCCTCACTCTCTGCTAGATCTGTTGAGATGGCCGGAGCCCCCGGAGCCACACTGGGGCCATGAGGGAGTAGCAGCTGGGTCACTGGGCTGAGCTGAGGGCAGACGGGGGCGGAAGCCAGGCCTGCCCTGCACTTCCTGTAGTGTCTAATCCATTCCTTTCTGCTGGGCTTGGTGGTCTTAGGACTGTATTATTTGAACGTTTTTCACCGAATCGCACAGTGAGAAGAATGTTTTACCTATACACACATTCATATAAAGAACTGACACGAGCCGCTCACGATGAGTTATGGAATCCATTCCCATGGTTTCCGCTCTACTCTTGTGAAAACGTGGCTGTTCACAGCCTGGTGTTGACCGGCTTGCTGACCTACTAGCAACTTGAAAATCACTATCTTGTGTGTGTGTGTGTGTGTGTGTGTGTGTGTGTGTGTATGTCAGGGACAAGCATTAGGTGTGGTGGTTGGCACCTGGATGCTACATGGGAGCACTGGGTTCGAGTCCTGACTCCAGTTTCCTATTAATACAGACCCGAGGTCGCAGCAGTAACTGTTACAAGTCCTTGGGTCCCTGCCAACCACGTGGGGGACCCGCGGCTGAGTTCCCAGCTCCTGGCCTTGGCCTGGCTGCGCCCCAGCTGTTGTGGGCATTTGGGAGTGAACCATTAACTGGGAGTTTCTCTCTCTCCATCTTTTTCTCCTTTTCAAGGAAGAAAGAGAGAGCAAGAGGGACACAGACATTAGGAGTCAGGTGGCCCCCAAAGGGATAAAAGCTCCCAGCGCCTGCCTCAGACCCCCGAGACGCTGCTGACAGCAGAGTGGGCTGGGCACGAAGGGCGAGCGAGGCGGCGAGGGATACGGGGGGCGCTCAGAGCAACGCAGAGGGACAGAGGCACAGGAAAAGCGATCCCCCGAGAAAGGCAGGGGGGTAGGGGGCGGGGTCGCGGGAGGCAGGAAGTGCAGGCTGAGACGGGAGACAGGCACGGCCGGGCCGGGCCGGGGGCTGCGTTCCCCCGCGGAGCCCAGGCTCGGAGTCCAGAGTCCAGGTGCAAGCCCGGGCGGGAGCTGACCGCGCCCCAGGGGCCTCTCCGCGGGGACCCCTGCCCTCGCCAGGCCGCCACCCACGCGTCCCCAGCGTCCCTGCCCCGCTCCCCACCCCCCGCCCGAAGGAGGGAAGCCTATTTTCCCCGGGAACAGCTGTGCTTCCTCCGCAAACAAATGTTCCCTCCCGACGCCGCCGAGCAGGCGCGGCCCAGAACGAGCGAGCAGCTGGCGCCAGGTCTTCCGCCGCCCGCTCCCCGCGCCCTTGTGCCTCAGCTACCGGCGGACGCGGCCCCCCGCCGGAGCATCCAGGCTAAGCCGTGTTCTAATAAAGTTTTATTTACAAAAATGGTGGCTCCCAGTCTAAGAAGAGGCAGTCACTTCTGGGGGTGGGGGGGAGGGTCTGCCTTAACTGCCTCTCAGCCCCCATACTCCGCGAGCCCTACCTGTCTTCCAACCGCACGAATGGCCGGGCCGGGGTGGCACCTAACCCAAGCCGGGCCACTCAGCACATTTCCCTGGGCCTGAGGCTTGAGCTCAGAGGACCAAGAGGTGTACACTGGGGGTGGGAGCAGAGGAACCCTCTTCCTCCCGCCTCCTGGGAGTTGGGCCAGCGCAGGTGCAGGATTGCTAGGATCTGCCTGCCCACCATGCATTTGTTGAAATCCTCACCCCGCAGGTGCTGGTAGGAGGGTCTTTGGCAGGTGGGCAGGTCGGGAAGGCGGAGCCCTCGTGATTGGCAGCAGTGCTTTCATGGAATAGACCCCCGGGGACGCCTGCCCCTTCCACAGTGGGGAGCTGGTAGCAAACCCTCCGCAGAAAGCGACATCTGGTCGGCCTGCACCTTCGCCGCTGCTTCCTCCCAGGCCCCGGGGACTGCGAGCAGGGAACTACTCTGCCTCTGGCGCTCAATTCATGGCGTCTGTTGCAGCGGCCAGAATGACCAAGGCCGGAAGAAGCAGGCCTCGCGGAGAGGGACCGCGCCATCCTGGCCTGAGCCTGCCCGCCCGCACCCAAGCCCTGCGGTCCACAGCTCACCCCCCACCCCACCCCCACTGTACCGCTCTTTATTAAGAAGTCTGCTCTTGTATTTCCACCCGATCCCCTAGCCAAGCGAGGTCCTGACCACTCCCTCCTCTGAGCCTTCTGCCGCCGATTGGCTTTTGTGCCGAGGTTTGCTTGGCCCTGCGCTGGACACGAATGCCAAAGAGACCGCGCGGGCCCTGCAGCAGCAAGCAGGGAGCGCAGGAGGGGAGAGGGCCGTGTGTGTCCTGATAAGGAACACACCAGCTGCCAGGGCCCAGGGCTGGGGGCCTCTGAGAGCCATTTGTGGGCCTTGCAGCGTGAGTTGATTTCACCAAATAAAGCGGGAGGGGCTGTGAGCACAGAGCAGCGTCCTCCAAGTCAGGGTCGCGGAGCCCCCACCCCACAGTCTTCAGTCTCCCCTTCTTCCGAAATTACCCACAGGCCTCCAGCTCCGCCCAGGGGAGAAGGTACCTCTGAAAAGCACTCAGCCTCCCAGGCTCCCTTGCAGCGAAGTGGTCACTTGACACAGGGCTGGCCGAGGAGACGGAAGCAGGTCCAGTGCTTCCAGGACAGAAAGGCTCAGCCTGGCCTTTGCTCTTGGCTTTCTCCTTCCGCCTGCCTGGAATGTGGCTGTGGTGCCTGACCGGGCTGCAGCAGTTTTGCAACCGGATGGAGGGTAAGGAGCCCAGAGCAGATGTTAGAAGGAGCCTGGCTTCCCGGTACTGGGTCCCAGCTACCACATCGGCCCTGGGCTGCCTGTTCCTTTTTGTTTGTTTGTTTAAAAATTTATTTATTTATTTGGAAGGCAGAGTTAGGGAGACAGAGATCTGCCATTTGCTGTTTCAGTCCCCAAATGGCCATTAACAGCCGCGGCTGGGTCAGCCCAAAGTCAGGGGCCTGGGGCCCAAGGACTTGGGCCATCTTCTGTTGATTTCCCAGGCACATCACTGGGGAGCTGGATTGGAAGTGGAGCGGCTGGGACTCGAACCGACGCCGCCATCGCAGTGGCGGCATAACCCGCTGTACCACAGCGCCAGCATCCCGCACCGCCTGTTGGTCCAGGTCCTGGCTGCCGTGGAGGGAGGCGGTTCTCTCACAGCTCAAGGCATTGTTGATGAGCGAGCGCTGTGATTTAGCACGGGAAGGCTCTGTGGACCCAGCCAGTTGGGTAAACCCATTCCCACCGTCAGAGATTCACAGAGCATTTTGGATCATTGCAGGCTCAGGGGCATCTTAACATAAATTTAACTGTTTAACCCAATACTTCCCAAAATGCCTGCCCACTAACAGCACCCCCCCCCTTTTCCAGGACACCAGTGAGCACCCCCTGGAGCACACTTTGGAAAACGAGAGTGTAGCAGACAAGGATATTGGGGTCGGGATGCTGTGTGGCTTCAGGCCTGCCACTCAGCCTCTCTGGGCCTGAGATTCTTGCTGCATAAAGTGGGGGAGAGTTGTGTGGATAGTCCCTAAAGCACCCGACACTCGACACTGTCCCCGGTTCCTAGGCGGTCACTGAGAGCTGACCCTGGCCGAGTGTACTTACTCCTCAGGGCCGCCGTGCCCCGAGCTGTAGGGCAGATGGCTTCGTGTCCACCTGGGCAAGCAGGGCCACTGGAGCAGCCTGGCCTAGTGTCAGGGCTGCTGGCTGAGCCCCTGCGGGCCAGCTCTGCCCCTGCCACCGAAGTCCGCCACAGCCAAGCATTGTCCTTTTGTCCCGAGTCTGCCTTGCCTCCTTGCCCACCTCCCCACCTTCCCTCGGGGATCACAAGGGATCCTTCTGGCCCCCGCCCCGCCCCAGTAGCCCTGTCTCCCTCCCACCCAAGCCTGCAGAACCCAGTGCAGACTCCCCACCTGCACCTGCTCGGCAGCCCAACCAGGAAGTTCAAACAAGAGCACAGTTGCATGCCGGGAAGGGCCGGGCTCATTCTGCTGACGCTGAGGGAGGCCTTGGGACGGTTGCTTCCCCGAGCCGTGGTCTCCAGCTCTAAGAAAAGCGGGGCTTGCAGCACGTGGTCTTGAACACAGGGCTGTGAACAGGGGGAGGCGGCCTGAGCAAGGAGAAAGCAGGCATGCAAACGTGCGTGGAAGTGATGCCCTATGAAACGCATTGAGCGCCATTGTTTACCTCCCAGCCTCACTTTAAAACAACAACAAATTTTCATGTATTTATTTGAGAGGCAGAAACAGAACGAGGGTTCCTGGCTGCTGCCCCCCCCCCATGCCTGTAGTGGCCCCTGGCTGGGGCCCAAGCCAGGAGCCAGGAACTCAATCCAGGTCTCCCATGTAGGGGGCAGGGGCAGGGGCCAGTCCCTTCAGCCATCCTCGCTGCCTCTCAGTTCTTCATCAGCAGGAAGCTGGGGTCAGGAGCCAGAGACAGTGTCAAGTTCAAGTACTCTGACGCAGGATGCAGGCGTCCTAATGGTCTTTTTTTTTTTTTTTTAAAGATTTATTTATTTATTTGGGGGGGAGAGAGAGAGAGGGAGAGAGAGAGAGATCTTCTATCTGCTAGTTCACTCCCTAGATGGCCACAATGACCAGGGCTGAGCCAGGCCGACGCCAGGAGCTTCTTCCAGGTCTCCCACATATGTTCAGGGGCCCAAGCACTTGGACCATCTTCCGCTGCTTTCCCAAGCGCATTAGCAGAGAGCTGGATCCTAAGTGAAGCAGCCAGGACTTGAACCGATGCCCATACTGGAAGCTGGTGTGGCAGACGGCTTTACCCGCTCTGCCACAGTGCGGGCCCCGAACAGGCGTCCTAACCGCCATGGCAAACACCTGCCCCGGCCTTGCTTTTAGGCTTTTCATTCTCCTTAGGCACCCGCTTCCCTCTTCAGAGCCCAGGATTTTACCTTTTTAATTTAACACGTATTGAGCATTAGCTACGGGCTCGGCCCCCTGCTTGTAAAGCCTCTCTTCAGCCTCTCCCAATTCCATGGGGTAATTTCTGTTTCTTATTCCCCCTTTCCAGTCACAGTAATAGGCTCAGAGAGGTCAGATCATTGGCCCCAGGCCAAATGGCTTAGGTACAGCAGATCTGAGACACAAGCCCGGTTGTTCTGGGACTCCTGCCCGCTGCCCCTGAAACCAGGACTCTCCTGATTCCCCGTTGCCCATCCAAACCTGTCTGTCAGCCTTGCTGTCAAGCTCATGGGGCCAGTGTTATCTTGCTCCTCTGTCTCAGGCACAGATTTTGTGGCGTGTTAGTCATTTACATGCTAGTATAAACTCCACTTTCTGGCATTCTTTCCTGCTCCATCTCAGGCAGAGGTCTCTGCTGCTCCCTCTGCACTCCCAGAGCTCTGTGGAGCTTCCCCCGACACTGGAACAATATTTCTCTGCCCTCCTCTTTGGAATTGAATCCGTGGACTGGTCAAGGATTCGACGAGGGGTCTTCAGAAAGTTCATGGCGATTGCATATTATAAAAGGAAAGCTGCGTGAAGTTCCAACATTGTTGGGCCAGGGTGAACTTAGCCTTGGATTCCATTTCCCGTGACCACCTGGGAGTGCCCTTGTGAGTTAGCAAATTTCCCCCAGAGAAACTGACACACCCAAATGAACCTTGGTGTCAAACAGTGAAATGACGGTGACAGAGCTGCTCCCATCCAGGAAGGGACCATAAACGAGGGCGCTCTAACGGCCCCTTGTGCTCCCAGGAATCTTCCCTGCTCCTGTTGGAGCCCTATCCTCGGCTATAGGCAGACTCCCAGCCAACCCCTCATCTCTTTAAACTACGCTGTGGTGTAGCAGGTAAAGCCATCATCTGCTGTGCCGGCATCCCATATGGGCGCCGGTTCGAGTCCCGGCTGCTCCACTTCCCATCCAGCTCCCTGCTAATGCACTTAGGAAAGCAGTGGAAGACGGGCCAAGTTCTTGGGCCCCTGCACCCACATGGGAGACCCAGAAGAAGCTCCTGGTTCTTGGCTTCGGATCAGCACAGCTCTGGCCATCATGGCCATCTCGGGAGTGAACCAGCAGATGGAAGACCTTTCTCTCTCTGTAAATATGACTTTCAAATAAATAAATACATCTTAAAACAAACAAAAAGCCTCCTATTCCTGTCCCTTCCCCTCCCAGACCCCCCGAAGTCCTGATCAAGTCCACTTCTTTCTAAATCCCCGGGTCTATTGAAGCTCATTTGTAGCCTGACAAAGCCAGAGCCCAGCCATGGCTAACTTGAACAGGAAGAGAATGTTCTAGAAGACTACGGAGCAGTGCCCAAAACTGATAGGGAGGCTGGAGACCAGGTCTAGAAAGTAGGCAGAATTAGGGGAGCCAGTGGTGGACCCGCAGCCAAAACCACAGGCACAGGCTGGTCGGATGTCACCACTGCCACCACTGGGGTGACCGGGGCCCTGGCGTTCTGGGCTCCTGGCTTTGGCTTGGTCCTACCCTGGCTGTTGCAGGCATTTGGGGAGTGAACAAGGGGATGGAAGATCTCTATCGCTCTCTCTACCTTTCAAATAAATAAATAGCATTTAAAAAGAAAGTCAAGTCCAAATCTTGGAAAGAGACATGAGCAGAGGTTCTCAGCCGCCTGGTGGCAGAGGCTGGGATTGGGCTGGATCCGGGGCCCCAGCGCCTGGGGGGAGTGGGGAGGGGTGGGCTGAGAGAGAGGATGGGCTTCGGCTTCCTCCTGGGAGAGAAAACTCAACACCAGCCCTCTGAGTTCCCTGGGCTGGCAGGTTCCCCAGCCACCAGGGCCTGCTCCGGGGGGAGGTGTCCAGACCCCAAGACAGGGCCAGCTCTGGTGGGGCAGGGCGAGGGCTGCCCCTTCCCTGTTCCTTCCCTGCTGTCCTGCTCAGGCCCCAGGGCAGGGGCTTTGGGGAAAAGAGGTCCCCGAGCAAGCAGAGAGCAGGTTGGGGGGAGCAGAGAGAGGCGCAGAGCCCCCCACCCCATCTTCTTTCCCTGCTGAGGGCTGCACCCCAGCTGTGGTGAGCAGGGCCTCAGTATCCCCACCTGCTGGTGGCTCTCTGCCGAGCGGAAGGGGGCAGCTGGCCCTAACGGTCAGGGGCACTCCGGCCTCTCGATGCCCACTCGGGAGAGGGAAACACGAGACATTGGCAGTTTCCACGGGGATGAAGGGAGAAATGAAGTCCGAGCCCCAAATCTCTGAGGCCGCCACCCCCTCTCTGCACCCCTCACTCATTGCTGCAGCTGCTCTGTGTCTCCTCCGCTCCTGGGTCCCAGGAAGACCGCAGCTCTACGCTCCTGTCGGTCAAGTGGACCCAGGTCCCCGTGCCTACAGCGGGGTCTCAGTGCTGCCACCTGCTGCTGGCACCCTACAGGAAGCGTCCTAGGTCACTGGGCGGCGGCAGATAACTACATGGAGGGCCGGGGGCAGGTCATAGTGGCGCCTCAAGTGATAGGGCCAGGGGTGCCTGGATTGAATTCCTGGCTCCCAGACTTGATCTGGTCGAGCCCTGGCCATTGTGGGCATTTTAGGAAATGAGCAAGGAGACAGGACTCTCTCCCTCCCTTCTCCTCCTCCTTCCCTCCCTCCCTCCATCCCTCCAAGTAAAAATTTTTACCTTGAGCCCACAGGTGGCAGAGTGACCACACAATTTATCATCCCCTTGGGAGATCGTCTCTACTTGGGAAAGCGACCAAATGATTTATCTTCCAAATCAGGTCATTGCGCCAGGGGAGAGGAGTCGTTGGTAATTATGCCAGCAGCAGGTGTCAGCCAGGCTCCCCCGGGGTGGCCTGGGACTTGTGCTCGCCCACTAATTGGGAGCTGGTGGCTCCGCCTTTTCTCTCACCAGGTCTGGTGACAATCTGGGAGAGCGTCGTGGTCTCCTACGTGGAAGTGAGGGTGAGGTTGCGAGTGGGAGGTGTTGTGGCCAAGGCCCTGCAGGGCGTGCAGCGCCTGGGTTGGATTTGGCTTTCACAACCCCAAGTCGTGGGCTGGTGGTGCTAGGAGGGTGGGGGCACTGGGCCAGCTCTGGTGACCAGGAGGTGGATCTCGTGGGCAGTCCTTTGGTCACAGGGGGCATGTCCTTGGGGGTGAAGTGAGGTTGGTTCTAAGAGCTTGGGTCAGGACCAGCCGCTCTCTCTGCTCCCTGGCCAGCCATGGGCTCCTGCCTCTGCTCCACCACCCACCACCCGCATCAGACCCCAGACCCATGCCTTGGACTTCGAACCTCATTCCTTGGGTATTTAGTCATAATGAGAGCAGCTGGCCAGTGCAGAGGGCTAATGCTAGGGTGGGTCTCTCTGCAGCTGGGCTCCGCCCTCCTCAGCCTTGTCCCTGACCCGGTTCCTAGTGGGCCCCTAAGGGGTCCAGTCCTCAGGGTCATTGCCAGTGTCAGGGCTGGAAGGGGACACCTCTGGAACTTTAAAGGCAGAGGAAATGGGTATCGTTATGGCTTAGGTGTGGAGAAACCCGGGCCAGAGGCAGAGGATTGGATGAGATGACCTCTGAAGGCACCAGCACAGCCAAGGCTCCCAAGGTGCCGGGTGCTGCATTGTGCTGTAACAGCCACAAGAGGGCGCCCTTGCACCAACAAAGAGAGCTGCAAAGCCGTGGTGTCCCTTCCACTGTTGGCTACTTGTTTGCATACATTTTAATTTTTTCCATTTTGAAACAGAGTCCCTCACACGGCAAAGTTGCAAGCACAGTTCACATTTCGCGGTTGGGGGTGGGGCACCGCGGGCCATGATGGGATAAGCTGCTGACCGGTCCCCCCAAGCCCCCAGATTCCTCAATGTGTTTTCTGTGAATACGGACCTCTGTCGCTGACCTCACCGCAGCCAACACGACCAAAGGCCACTGACCTGAGCCTGCCAGCCTCATCCCCGTGCTCTTGGCGGCATGGGCATCCGTCAGTGAGAGGCTCGCACTCAGTAATCAGGCTGCCCCCCGCCCCGGCCCCATTGCACCTGTCCTCCACTGGGACTTCTCGGATGCTTCTGGGGCCAGACTGGGGTCCTGGGTCCTGCAGGTGTCCCGGCCACTGTCCGGTGATGCCGGCTTCTCCCACAGCCCACCTCCCTCCTGCTCCGGCCCGCCTGCTGCCCATCCCTGGGTTTCGGTGGCATTCACCAGGCTTGTCCACTGCCACCTAAGAGTGCAACCCTGGGAGGCACTGACACTGTCGCTGTCCTGCGCAGTGTGTCCTTCCACCCATTCATACGAGCGCAGCTCATGGCTTCCGATTTTGCTCAGTGGGCTGGAGTATTTTATCAACATTAAGGGGGTCTTCGAAAAGTCCATGGAAAATGCAAAACACTATGCATAGATTTCAACCTGTTTTGCACCTAAATAAATGTATCTTTTCATTCCTCTTTTCTATGAACTTTCAAAAGAAGTATACTTTGGTCCTTTAAAAAAAAAAGCAAAACTTATTTATTCCAAAGACTTCTTGCTCCAATTTGTTGGTTCATGATTCAAACGCCCACAACAGCTGGGGCTGGTCTGGGGCTGAGGGCGGGGCTGGAGACTCAGTCAAGGTCTCCCGTGTGGGTGGCAGGGATCCAATTACAGAGCCGGCACCAGTGCCTCTGTGGATGTGCGCTAGTGGGCAGAGCTGGGCATTGAACTCAGGCCCTCTGCTAAGGGACACGGGCATCCTGACCAGAGTCGTGACCACTCAGTCCAATGTCCACTCCCCCGCCCCCAGCTCTGGCTTTGCCTCTCCCGAAGGGGTCACAGCCCCTCGTTCCCCCTCCCTCCCCAGGGGTGCTCTCCTCCCCAGCTCAGGCTGCATGCCTGTTACCAGGTTGCTCCTCTGGGGTGCAGTGCTCACCCAATGTGGTCTTCACCAGGCCCCCCACCCCAGGAACCCTGCTTATATCGCATAGGCTCTGAGCCCTCTCTCTGGGCCAACTCAGACCCCACCAGCACGCAGCTCTGCCTAGCAGATTCTGAACTGTTGACAAGGGGAGGAGGAGAGGAGACACAGAGCTCTTCTTGATCCATAGCATCTTGTTCTTGTTTCATGATTTTTGCCTCATCTGCTAGATTTCTGGGCGTGTTACTGACAGGCTCTGCTGGGTGGTTTGCAGTTTCTTCCTCCTGCCGAGTCTGGTTCCTCTGACTTGCTTTGCTGTCTGGTGGACAGAGGGTTGCTGTCAGGAGCCACTGCGAGGACCTGAGCAGCCCCCTCCAGCTCTGATCACGTGCAAGCTCAGGGCGCCTGTCCCTGCAGGGCTACCTGCCTGGGTCATTTGCTCTGGGTCTTCCTCAGGCCAGCATCTCCAGGCCTTTCTGATGCTGCAGGCAAGACCCTGTCAGTCCTCGCCTGTGGGGGCAGCCTGGGGGCAGAGGGTGGGGGTGAGGGCAGAGGCAGAAGGCCATGAAACACTCACTAAACTCCTGGTGGGTGACAGGGCACCTTGCCCTCGACTTTTGCTGTTACTCCCCTCAAGAAGCACCCTTGGGTTGGGACCAGTGTTGAGGTGCAGTGAGCTAAGCCGATGGGTGCAATGCTGGCATCCGGTATCGGAGCATGGGTTCTAGTCCTGGGTACTCAGCTTCTGATCGCGCCCCCGCTAATGCACCTGGGAAAGCAGTGGAAAGTGGCCCAAGTACCTGGGCCCCTGTACCGACATGGGAGACCCAGATGGAGTTCCAGGCTCCTGGCTTCAAACTGGCCCCAGTCCTAGCCATTGTAGCCATTTGGGGGAATGAACCAGTGGATGGAAGCTCTCTCCCTCGCATGCGCGCGCGCTCTCTCTCTCTCCCCAAACATACACATTCTCCCCCTCTAAATAAATTTCAAAACCACGAGGGAGCACGGTAGACAGATTTGCCGTCAGTTCCAGTTTTGGCCCGCCTCTTCACTGCCACTCCCCGAGCCCTCTGCAGCCTTCCCTGGGCTCCGCGGTGCACCGGCTCCTCTGGGCGCCCCCCAACAGGTTGGGGCTCAGGGTTCTTGGGCGTCGGCCACAGCTGTCCCTCTGCTCCTCATTCTCTGGGCCGCTGTTGCCGCTGTGTCTCTGTCCTCCCAATCCTTACGGGCTAAGGGACAGATTGGGTTTTTTTGTGTGTATTTTAAGATTTGTCTTTGAAAGTCAGAGTTACAGAGAAGGAGAGGCGGGGCAGGGCGGGGTGGGGAGAGAGAGAGAGAGGTCTTCCATTCACTGGTTCACTCCCCAGATGGCTGCAATGGCCGGGGCTCTGCCAGGCTGCAGCCAGGAGCTTCTTCCAGGTCTCCCATGTGGGTGCAGGGGCCCAAGGACTTGGCCATCTTCTACTACTTACCCTGGCACCTTAGCAGGCAGCTGGATCGGAAGTGGAGCAGCCAGGACTCGAACCAGCGCTAGAGGTACCACGCCACAACGCCGTCCCCAAGGGACAGATTCTACAAGTCATTCTGTACTGTTCCTTGGTGAGCGTGGGGAGGCGGCCACAGCAGCGGGCGTGGCTGTGCTGTGCCTCTCCCTGGGACGGCGGGGACTTCTAGTCGCCCTGTGTCTGTTGTGGCTCCTGGGCTGGGTCGTGTATCTCTGGCCGGACAGTGCAGGGAAACGCAGGTGTCTCTGACGGACACTGTGTCTCTCACATAGGCTCTGGCCCAGGAGCCCCGTGACACCTCGTCATCAATCGTCATCAAGCCTTCAGGTGTCACCTCCTCATCCATCACTCAGCTGGCACTTCTACCCACAAGGGGCTGCTGTCGACTTTGTCCCACCCCCAGGCCTTTCAGCCAATCCCTGACGGCCCCTCTCAGGGCAGGGCGGGGCCACAATGGTCTTGGGGCAACCCTAGGGCACCAGTTCCCCACCTGGCTTCCCCGGTGTGGGCTGGGGGCAGGAACCCAGGGGCAGGGATGGTGGTTGGTGCCGGTCGCCCCCTGCTTCTGGCTGCTTCTCAGCCCCTGAGGGGAAAGGTGGGGCCACGTGGCTCCTTCTGGCAACCATTTGTGGGCAAACTTGCTACTTGGAATTCTTTCAATTCACTATTTGTCCATTTTTTGAGATAGCAGATGTTTAGTTTACAGTGTAGTCCGAGGTTTAATGGCTCCACGAAAGAAAGAGTTTAACGAATAAAAAGTAAAAAGTCCAGCAGGAAATTAGGCATGGGCCATAAGCGATAAAATCAAAGGAAAAAATGTTCAATGTGGGTCCTGTACAGCGAATTTTAAAATAGTCACAAGATCACTCACACTGCAGTCCTATATAATTCCTATGTGTTTCTTCCACAAAGATTTAGCCCAGAGTTTGACAAAACACCGCATTCCCAGCTGAGCATGATTTCTGAGCTGACGACGCCATCTCTGCTATGGGGTCTGGGTGTCAGAGTGATGACAGACGAGGACTCACGGAACAGAAGTCCCCCCCAGGCTGAGCCCCCATGGAGCCGGTGGGGGCCGCCGAAGTGTGAGGGTCATTGTCACGGGGATAGCACCGCGCCAGCCTCCCCGACTGGGTATGGGTCTCAGGGTGATGCACACAGGAGACCTCTGGGGGAGCTGGGAGGCAGAGGGTGAGGGACCTGGCGGGGGCTCCGCACCCCGATACCAGACTCTGTGCTGGGCTTGATGGGAGTGTCCTGACGAAGACAAAGATGAGTGACCGTGGACGCGAGGGATCATCTCCGGGAGCAGCGACAGGGAGACGGGCACCGTTCTGACGGTGGGGGTGCTGGGACCCTCGGAGACCCCGGGGAGACTGCGAGCGCCTGCGCCCATGCCCACCACCCACACCCACATTCTTGCCCATACTTCCAGAGTGGCCCCGGGGACTGCTATGCTGGCTGCCGCCGGCTCCTGGCTTCCGGCAGCTTGCAGGCTGGGTCTGCGGGAAAAGGACCCACCTTGCAGCTCCAGGCCCATGGCCCTGGGAAGGCAGGGCCTGGCTTGGGGTATGGGGGACACAGAGGTGACAGCTCTGTGAGGGCAGGGCCACCTCACACTTGCTGGCTCGCCACACTGTGTCCGCCCCCACCCCCCATGTCCTCGCTTGGATGTTGCGTGGGGAGATGGCACGGCGGCTGCCATGAACCCCACTTCCCAGGAGTCCCAGGAGAAGAGCACAGTGTTCTCATCTTGGCTCCACGGGGCAAACCTCTGCCGCTGCCATGAGCCGGGAGTCCTGAGCCTGTGGTGTTGGGGTGTCGGGGTGGTGCAGACATGCCAGCGCGCAGCAGAGCAGACGCAGCATGGAGCTGGAGCGAGAGACGGGAGGCAGAGCAGGTGCAGCTTGGACCTGAAACGAGGGGTGTTTTGGAGGGGTGGGGTGGGAGGAGGCATAGAGATGCCCACAGCCCCGCATCTGAGCGTCCGGAGTTCACGTCCACCCGGTTCGGTGCTTTGAGGAAGTGAGGTCCCTGGGGCCGTGGATGGGCAGAGACAAGGCCTTCCTGGCAGGAGCAGGGGTGCAGAGAGGGCTGGGAGGACACAGGGCGGACTCTGGGCACAGCGTGCTCAGTGCAGGACTGTGGACCAGTTGGGGGCGCTGTCTTGCAGGGAAGGGCTTGCTTCTCCCACCTTACAGGGGCTTCTCAGCCAGGGCGTCCCCCACTCCCTCACCTGACTCCTTACTGCGTTGTTATGGCCTGGGCTTCCCTGCGGTGCCCTTGGCCACATGTGGTCACATCTTGATGTCCATTCTCCTGGCACTGTCGTGGGCAGAGCACAAGGACCTGGAATTAAGTCTGGGCTCCACTGCTAACGGGCAGTTTGGCCCTGGGCCTCAGTGTCTCCATCTGTGAAATGGGATCCTAGAGACACTTGGCCTACCCACCTCACAGGACCCTGGGAGAGTCCAGCATGAATGGCCTTTCCAACTGGGCAGTACTTTAGGGACGTGAGCTTATTTCAGGGCGGAATCTTACCCTGCCCGTGCTAGGCAGAACAGGTCATTTTATCTCTACTGTATCTCACTTAAAGACCTATTCATTTATTTGAAAGGCAGAGTGACTTAGAGGAAACAGAGAGAGAGAGCGAGAGCGAGAGAGAGAGAGAGTGCTTCCATTCACTGGTTCCCTCTCCAAATGGCTGCAATATCAGGTGCTGGGCCAGGTAGAAGCCAGGAGCCAGGAGCTACTTCCGGGCCTCCCACGCTGGGGCAGGGGCCCACGGACTTGGGCCGTCTTCTACTGCTTTCCCAGGCCATTAGCAGAGAGCTGGTCGGAGGTGGAGTAACAGGGATTGGAACCTTGCTCTTATCAGATGCTGGCATCACAGACCATGGCTCCACCCACTACGCCACAAAGCTGGCCCGTATCTCTATTTTAAAGATAAGGACATGGAGGCACAGAGGCTAAGGGACTTGTGCCAGGTTCCAGTGGGAGGCAGAGCAGAGGCCAGGATCCTGTGGCTTCTCTACAAAACCCCCTGCACAAGAAAAACCCTGGGGGAGGAGGGCTCCCGCCCCGCTGGGAAGAACTTTCTGGCCCTGGCCCTCGGGGTTCCTGTTCCGGAGCAGATGAGGGGGCCAGGGGACATCACCCACCAGCCAAACAGGAGTGCGGGGCGCAGAGTGAGGCCCCACCGTGGTGAGTGCGGCCGCACCTCCCAGCAGGCACGCTCTGAGCCCCAAAGTGGCCTTGCCCTCAATCCCAAGTGCCACAGGCCTGGCTGACTCACGGAGCGCTGGGTCTGCGGTTGCTAAATCTGTCACACCCCCGGATGCGCCCCCAAGTCACCCAGCACAGCCACCTGTGACTCAGCCTGCCTCAGCCAACAGCCCGGGGACACTTGTGGGTGAAAGCTGTCGAGGATGTTGGGGGGCCGCGTGTTTTTCCTGGCGCCGGCCTCGGGATGACTAGCACGGGCATGCGCAGCCCTGGGAACAAACCTCCTCACCATGTGTGCGGCAGCCTCCTGCTGGCACCTGCGGCTGTGCTGCGCAGGAGCGAGGACAGAACCATCAGCCCTGGGACACTGAGAGTCGCAGCTCTGCTCCCCTGCTCATGGCAGACATCACTAATCAATCACAACGCTTCCATCGACAAGCTCAGTCGATGGAAGATTGCCGGCTCGATGTTGTGGAAGTCAATGATCTTGGGTGATTCTTACCACTGTGGCCCTCTGCAGAGTGAGAGGGTGGACCGGAAGTGCTGGGATCTGTGGGAGTCTGCTGGCGAGCCTGTCTCTCCTCGCCCTTGCACATGGTGGCATCTCAGAGCCTTTGGACCTCTTGTGTGGGCTCTGTGCTGGGTTCTGCACACTGTGCAGATGGCTGCCAGCACCCCCCCCCCCGAAGCTCTCTGCTCAGGAGCTGCCACAGGCTGGCTACAGCCCTCCCAAGAGGGTCCCACGGCAGGGTGCCGAGATCTGGCCAATTTCCTCCCCTCCATGCCCAATTCCCGGGTCCCAGCCAAAGGGGGACACTTGTGCCTCCCCGTGCAGGGCCCACTCCATGCTGCCTCATGCTGTTCCCGGGCCTGGGGTGCCTGCCCTCACCACCACCCTCCATGTCTCACAGCCGTCTCCATCTTCAAAGGCCATTTCAGCAAATGCTGCAGCGTAACACACCGCACCGCAGTGCGCACCTGTGCACTCTGTCTGAGAGTCGCGGAGAGAGCTGTCCAGCGTCCCTCAGGGAGCTGGCGTCCCTGCCGCAGGAAGCGCTTTCCCGGTGTCCTGCCTGCCCAGGGCCACCACTATCCCTTCTCTTCTTCAGAGCAGGGGCAAGAGGCCCAAACTCCCAGATCCCCAGGGGCTCTGGGGAGCCCCCAAATACTTCCATCCCCTCTGCTTGTCTTCCTGCCCTGTACAGGTGCCAAGGGCCGTCCCTCCCCCAGCACGTGCGAGCGTCAGCCCAGGTGCCTACCCTGAGCCCGCACACTCCCCGCACAGGGGCTCTGGCTCTGCCCAGCCCGGCGGCTGCACCTCCCCAAGCGCCTCCATCTGCTCTGCCCCGGGGGGATCCCTGCCACCCTAGGGAGTGAAGAGGAGCTGCTGCTGGCTGTCAGAGAGCCAGGGAAGGGATGGATTCTCAGCAGGAGCCCTGGAAGACCCATCCCAGGACAGCCTGCCCCCCAGGGGCGCTCCTCTGCCCGCTCCCTGAGCCGGGGCCCTGGCTGGGGCAGGCTTCACAGGAGAGCGACAGCTGGGACCAGCCCCTGCGGCCTCCCAGCTGTGGGATGACAGTGACGTTGTAATAACCAGGAGGGAACAAGGACGACCTAAACCAAGAGAGAGGACCTACTATGCGCTGTGGGTTGCTTTGCTGCAGACTACATTTTCAGAAGGTGCAGGCCAAGCTGGAGCCAGCCAGGACTCACTGCTTTGATGTAGGCAGAACCGGTTTGCTCTGGCTTGAGTTAGCTGGAACCAGCCGGCATTATCCAGAATCTACCTTAGAGATTCTCAGCTGGTGTGACTCAGTCAGATAGTGTCAGAACCAGTAGCATCCTGATCTGATGCGCACTGGATTGAGCGAGAACCGGCTTGGACTGGTTAAAAGTGGTGTGGGCCTGTTGTGGCTGGTAGGAAGCAGCCGAAACCTGCCTGGCACGGCCGGAATTACTGAGTCTGGGGTTGCACAAGTCTGCTTCAGTAACATACTTACAGCTGGGCTGCAGCGGGCCGGGAAGCAAGCAGATGGGAGCTGAGAGAGACCAGCTGGCTCTGCCTGGGGAGGGCATTGAATGCCGAGCTGAGGAGCACGTGCTGTGACGTCCACCCTGGCACCACTCAGCCCTCCAGGGTGCTGCATGGGCCATGGGCTGTACTGACGGCCTCTCGCCGATGCTTCAGGGAAGGGCAGCCATCGCCCCTTGTCCTGGGCTACCTGTTGCACACAGAAGCACAGCTTTGATTTTATGAGCTCCGGCTGGAGCATGGAGTTTCCCCGAGCAGTGTGGAGCCCCTCCAGCCCCGGCTTGTTCCCTGCTCTCTCGCCCGGCGCTGCTTTTGCACTCTCTGCTTAGGAGGGCGACTGCACTTCGCAGACCCCAGGTGTGATAGAGAAGGGGGACATGGCACCAGGCAGTGAGCAACTGGTCTCTGCCCATGAGCAGATGGAATCCAGGGAGTGCAAAGCCATGGGGGCTTCAGGTAGAGCCCAAGGCAGAATCCCAGGAGGTAGGGAGTCCAGGACCACCCACCAGGATGCAGGATGAGGTCTCACTCTCATTTGTCCCAGCCTCTGAGTGGGAGGGACTTGAAGATGAGGTCGCACTCTCATTTGTCTCAGCCTCTGAGTGGGAGGGACTTGAAGATGAGGTCGCACTCTCATTTGTCCCAGCCTGAGTGGGAGGGACTTGTTCCAGGTGAAGAAGCTGTCCCACCCCAGTTCAGAGCGCTGCCAGTCTCAGGGGAGGGCAGATGGCCTGCAGGCTGGGGAGCTGCCGGCGGGGGCTGAGTGATCGTGGGCAGGAGTCTCCCCCACTCAGAGCCTTAGCTCCCTTGTCTGCAAAATAGGGATGAAACTGGAAGCCAGCTTATGGGATTGTTGAAAAGGGTCTTTTGGTAATTAAAAAATTAATTAATTAATTATATTTGAGAAGCAGAGAGACACAGAGAAAAAGACAAAGAGATTGGCCATCTGTTGGTTCTTTCTCCAAGTGCCCCCAGTAGCCAGGGATAGTTCAGGCTGAAGCCAGGAACTCAGTCCAGGTCTCCCACGTGGGTGGCAGGGACTCAGCTGCTTAACCACAGGGGCATTTCCTGGGGAACCCACGCAGAGAAGGAGTGCCCTGGGCCTCAGACCCCACCCCTGCCTTTCACACAGAGCTCAGACCCCTGCAGGTCCTGACACCCAGCCAGCCAGGGGCTGTGACAGCACTGATGACAAGTTTTGCTGGAGTAGCAGGAGAAGACGGAGTGCGAGGAGAGCTGCAGCTGTCACATCCACTTCTTGCCGGAAGTGGCCCTCGGCGGGAGCGCTGTTTGCCCAGAGATGACCTGATCCTGGACACAGAGCTGTCCCCACTCCCGGTGACACGAGTGGGATGACGTGGAAAGCCGGTGAGGGGAAGACGCTCATCACCATCGTGCTGATTCTAGGAGACAGGTTTTTGGTTTTGGTTTTCGTGTGCTTACAGGGGCCGAAGAATGAACGGGAAGAACTCTACACCCGACGTCTCCATGAGGGATGCGCTGACAGGGTCCAGGTCACCTGAGGCAGGTGATCCCCCTGTGCTAAGCCCAAGGGGCCTGACCACAGCTGAGGACGAGCAGGCTACTGTCCATACCTTGCTGGCAAGGTGACATTGTTAGCGCTGGACCAGCAGGTGGGCTAGGAGGACAAGCAGGCCTCGGGCACCTGCCCCGGAGCCCCAGCCTCAGTCTCCCTCCCCCCACCTCATCCACTGTGCACCCCTGCCCTGCATCACTCCTGAACTAATTGCCACCCCCGCCCGCCGGGTGCCCACTCCTAGGTCCCCAGCTCTGGGGCTGCTGCTAACGATGTGTCGCCACGGTTTTACGAAGCATGGCTCGGAACAATTTTACACCTCATTTGATTTATGTCCTGGGATCTTCCTCTCCCAGAGGCTCCCTCCCTCTGGAGAGATGCACGTGCCCCCCCATCCCCCGCCCACCAGTCTGGCTGCCCCGTGTCCTGCATCACGGCCGCAGGCAGACTCAGGGTCTGAGCACGCGGCGCCCACGCCCCGGCTCTGGCTCCAGGAGATGCCCGGAGCCAAGATGACCGGGACAGAAGCTGCCTCAGCTCCTCCATAACCACTGAGGGAACCCCATGTAGAGCCCAGTCTTGGGGACCAGTGACCACTCCCCTGTGACGGTCACATAGTCCCAGCCATGGTTGCCGTCTCCTCTCTGCACAGCAGGCGGGCCGGGACCCGTCCTGGCAGACAAGGCCAGCTGAGAGCAGGACCTGCTGTGCTGGACTCTCCGCAGGGCGGTGACCTTGGCTGAGGCAGAGGAATGGCCAAGTGGAAAGACAACTGGTCTCACAGCAGAGGGAGGTGGAGAGGCGCAGAGGGGGGAGTGGCCCCTTGTAGGGTCCACCCCCACCGCACCACAGTGAACTGGGCTTCAACCACTCCCCACGCCTCCCTTGCGGCTAGATACCCTGACCGTTTGGAGAAGCGATGGCCAGGTGCATGATGGGATGCCCTCGGCTGGGTGCACTGGTACATCCTCCTTAGGCCAGGGTTGTGGTCTCTGGGAAGGATCACGGAGGCCGCGAGCTCTCTGCTTCAGTGACACCGAGGGTCAGCCTGCAGCACGGTTTCCTGAGCCTGACATGGACTTTGACCGCCATCATCAGGGCACCTGGGTGATAAAATAGCTCCTCCTCCCCTTCCTCCCCCTGGCATTCCGCAGAGCGGGATGCTGGGTGTCCCCTCCCTTAGGGTGGGAATCTGCACGCTTTATTTGAAAGCGATTTCCAGACATCTGTCATTTCACTCCTAAGTACTTTAGTATACGTCTCTGACAGTACAGACACACACACACACACACACACACACACACCTGTGTCACTGGTGTGTCACCCAGCACACCATTCTTTTTCAAAAGCTTGTTTACTTATGTTTATTTATTTCCAAAGCAGAGAGAGAGAGAGAAAACTTGCAGTCACTGATTCGTTCCCCAAATACCTGCACCAGCCGGGCCAGGGCCAGGCAGGAGCCAGGAGCGGGGACCTCAGTTTGGGTCTGCCATGAGACCCCAGCACTGGACCCTAGCAGACATTGCTTCCCAGGGTGTGTTAGCAGGAAGCTGGAACGGGAAGCAGAGCCGGGACACTAACCTGGGCCCTGCTCCCGCCCTGACAGTCACTCTTCTACATCATTCGCTGTTTAGTTTTTACTAATTGTGTCAAAAAGGTGTTCTGGGTGATTTGCTCAATTGAGGATTCACACTATATCCATGGTGGCATTTGGCGGCCGTGAACTTCAATTGCTGTCACTTGGTTTTGCTTCACACGTCCTCTGGCCTCTGCATCTCCTGGTGGTTCCAGCAGAAGACGTATCATGCGACGCCAGATTCACGTTCATTGCCCCAGTGTTTTGGAAGGATACACCAGAACAGGGCCTCACCCCAGACACCTGCAGGCCCCTCGCTTCGTGTCACTAAGGCTCACCGGGAGACGAGGACGTTGGTCCTCGTGGATTTAGTGGCTGCTGGTGGTCGATGCCTAGCCCCGCACAGGCTCTTAACAAATGCCTTGCCTCCTGCTGTGGTTCCTCGTCTGTAATGTGAGGCGGCTGCTGTGGACAGCAATGCCCAGCTCATACGGTGGTGTCAGAAATACCAGCACGTGGGGCGGTGCTGTGGCATAGCAGGTAAAGCCGCTGCCTGCAGTGCCGGCATCCCATATGGGCGCTAGTTCGAGTCCCGGCTGCTCCACTTCCGATCCCACTCTCTGCTGTGGCCTGGGAGGGCAGTGGAAGTTGGCCCGTGAGAAGGGCGCGTGGAGAGCACTCCTGAGGGAAGAGGCACAAGAGTTTTGCTGAGACAGGTGGGAGTGGGGACAGCTATTCATGGCACCACGCGGGGATGACCCCGACGGGCACGGGGGCTGAGGGGAGACCCTCCCGGTGGACAGAATGCTGAGGAGGGCGTCTGACCATTTAGCTTGTCTGGAAGGAAAGGTGGCTGAGGGATTGGATCTACGTTGATTTGTGGAAAGCGGCTAATGGCTCAGTCAGGGTCTTGGCAGGGCTACAGAGAATTTGACAGCAAGGAGGTCTAGGGAAGAAGTCGGGTAGATCTCTCCAAGTGGACTCCAAGATGAAAACATTTGTCTTCTGAATGAACAATGCCCATCAAAGAGCATGACCTCAACACTCAGGGGGACAGACGGCCCCTTCTGTGCGTGCCACTGGGCCCCTAAGCAGAGTGGCCGCGACAGCATGGATCAGGTTTTGCATGGGCCTGGCGACGAGGACTGCCACTTATCCAGGCCGATCAGCTACTGTCACTGCTGACTGCCCAACCTCCCACCTCGCACCAGAGGCCCCTGGAGCCCCCAGCGCAGCGCCTCTGCCCTGGGGGACCAGCAGGCACCTGGTGGCAGGCGGGCATTCTGGGTACAGTTCCTCCTTCCTTGCTCACAGCCACCTGCGGAATATCCCAGGGACCGTCCCGGCACGTACACAGCCTTGCTTCTGAGCAGAGAGCTCATTTCGGAGCTGGTGAGGAGCATCAGTGGGCCTGTGCTCAGGAATCACCCGTCTCAGCACGCTCCCCGCCCTTCGGAAGCCTCACCTGATAGAACAGAGAGGTGGCCACTTGAAGACCCACTTACGGCACCAGCTGGACGGAACATTCGCCGCGCTTGAGAGATGTCTTTTTTTTTTTTTTAAAGATTTTATTTATTTATTGGAGAGAGAGAGTTGCATGGAGAGACGGAGACAGAGAGAGAGGTCTTTCATTCACTGGTTCCCTCCCCACATGGCCACAACAGCCAAAGCTGTGCCGATCTGAAGCCAGGAGCCAGGAGCTTCTTCCAGGTCTCCCACGTGGGTACAGGGGCCCAAGGACTTGGGCCATCTTGCACTGCTTTCCCATGCCATAGCAGAGAGCTGGATCGGAAGTGGAACAGCTGGGTTTTGAACAGGGCCCATATGGGATGCCGGCAATGCAGGTGGTGGCTTTACTTGCTACGCCACAGCGCTGACCCCTGTCGCTCCCCCTCTTCGTGGAGGAACGACACTAAACCCTGCCTAGGCTTCATATCCGAGTCACGGCACCAATATGTCGCTCCCCCTCTTCATGGAGGATCGACACAGGACCCTGCGTTGTTCTTTCGTCTGCTCGGCCCTCCCCGGGTTTGCTGCTGGTTCTTCCCGGGTTGGCTACCGTCCCTTCCACCTCCGTGGAAGGGCGGTTCCCCCTGCCACTTTCCCCACTTCCGCGGGGGAGCGGCACACCGCCGGCCGGCTCTCTCTCGGGGGCTGCACAGGTGTTCCTTCAGATAGATGTTCCTGGTGCATGTTGTCTCCTCCTTTATAGTCCTCTTCCACCAATCCCAACTCTGCTACCCACACGCCGAGTACGCTGCTCTCCTCCAATCAGGAGCAGGTCCTACAGTTTATTGGTTGAACTGGAGGCAGCTGTGTAGAAGCTGTTTCTCCCTTCTCAGCGCCATATTGTGGGAGAGCAGATGCATAGAATAAGTCTTAATTCCAGTAACTTAGTCTAGTCCGAGTTGCTCCTCACAACCCCGAGTAACGTCTTTTGAGCTACAAAACCTTCTCTGAATCTTAGTGTTGGGTGCAGTTTTCAGAGACTCCAGACAAGAGGTGGAGATGGGAGTGGCTCCTTTCGCCGCCTCTCCTGATACCCACGGTGACATCTCTGCCTGTCGCTCCTGCAACCTGTGGCTCCTCTGACTCGGAGCTCACTGTTCCCCTGGTGTTCAGAGAAGAAGAACTATGAATGGCATTTCTGCACACATGTGCAGAAGTGATCGGCTCACTAGTAATCAAATAAATGCAAGCTAAAGCCTCTTACATGTATAATATCAAATGATGACAATAATGTTGATAATGGTGGCGATAAAGGGATCTTCTCGGCTGGCGCCATGGCTCACTAGGCTAATCCTCTGCCTGCAGCGCTGGCATCCTGGGTTCTAGTCCCGGTTGGGGCGCCGGTTCTGTCCTGGTCACTCCTCTTCTAGTCCAGCTCTCCGTTGTGGCCCGGGAAGGCAGTGGAGGATGGCCCAAGTGCTTGGGCCCTGCACCCGCATGGGAGACTAGGAGGAAGCACCTGGCTCCTGGCTTTGGATCTGTGCAGCACTGGCCATAGCAGCCATTTGGGGGGTGAACCAACAGAAGGAAGACCTTTCTCTCTGTCTCTCTCTCTCTCACTGTCTAACTCTGCCCGTCCAAAAAAAAAAAAAAAAAAAAAAAAAAGGATCTCCAACTCATTTTGGCGGAAGCTTTGTCTCAAAGGCCTTACTATGTGCATGTCTCTGATCAAGTGATTCTGTCTTTGGAAACTTAGTGTAGTGGCTCCAGTCTGGTTTCAAAGCCCAGGATTTGGAGCCAGATAGGAATCGTGCCTCTGAGCCAGACAGCTGTACACCTGGGGTGAGCTGGATCTCTTGCAGACAAAGTGCGCACTGGAAGTGAGGTGGGGGCTGTTGGCTCTGCACGGCTACAGGTGTTCCCAGAGCCGGCCTCACGGATGTTCAGCACAGTGTTGTTTACGGCAGTAAAAAACAGACCAGACACAGGCTAGGAAACCACCTCAGTGTCCTTTAATGGAAGGTTGTCTAAAAGTATTATGAATTGAGTTGCATAAAATACAATGTAGCTACTGTAACATTTTAGAAGAGTATTTAATGCGATCGAAAGATATTCATGACACACCATTAAGTGAAAAGCCAGTCATAAAACAGGAGATACTTGTAGGATGGCGTCTTAGTGTTTTATAGAACGCAGCACATCCTGCGCGGATCCAATCCTTCAATGACGTGAAATATCGGTGGGCACACTTATTACTCTCTCTGGGAGTTGGGAAGTGGCATGATTTTCATGTTTTTCTTTTGCTTGCCCATATTTTCCAAATTTGTTTTCATGACTCTGTCATGTTAAAAACAACAACAATAACAACCCCCAAACAGTAACCTCCCCCAGTCAATGCTTACAGGGTAGAGAGGGGGCGGGGACAGGTGAGCTCTAGGCGCCCCACCCCCTGCAGCTCTGACCCCTGGGAGGAGCTGAAGGCTGGACTGTGACCTCGCGGTCACGGCCCCTCCTTGGCTCCTCCCATCACCACGGGGCCCTCCTCTCCCGGGGCCCTCAGCCCCCACAAGCAGGGGCCTGTAAGGGTTGGGGGAGTCTCCCCCGGCCCCGTTCATGGTGGGGATGTGAGAATCTCAGAGCCGGGCTAGATTCCGGGTATCCGAGAGGCAGATTCAGGGCTGCCCGGGAGAGGCAGGCCCCGCCACAGCACCCGGGCCTGTGTGTGTTGGCCGAGCTTCACAGAGGAGCCGGACCTCAGTCCGGCAGATCGAAAATATTTTTCAGTGGAGCCCCAGTATTTCACTGGAGCAACAATAACATTCCTTCTCTGGATGTCAAACATCCGGATAAATAGAAGCCTTTTTTCCGCCTCCTCTCTGCCCCCAGGGTTACAAAGGACGTTCTGACACAGGGTTTTGGAACCGACTCCCCCAGCCGGGGCGAGGGCCGGTGTGAGCCACAGGGAGTGCTTATTTTTAAAAGGAGAGGAAGTAAGTGGCCCATCGCGGGTTTGCTCAGAGGGCCTGGCTTCTTTGGGGGAGAGGGCGCGGAGGGACGCACGCACACCGTGGCTCAGGTGCCCAGTGCCGTCCCCAGCTGGAGGCTGAGGCAGAGCCTGGCAGGGGGAAGGGGTCCCCTACCCCCTCGCCAAGCGGGGGTCATGGGTGCAGCAGAGTCGCGGCGGGGGAGAGGGAGGTGGAGGGCAGGTGTTAATTGAACTCCGGTATGTTCATTGATGGCTGAGCCGCAGACAGCGGTCTCACGCAGCAGCTGGCAGACCCAGAGATGAAATGCAGGCGCCCAAACAAGCCCACCCCTTTTAAGGCGCGTGTCAGGGACCCACTGGCAAGTTTCCGGGAAGAAGGGAGAGAGGAAGACGATCGATTTCTCGAGTCTCCCCGTGAACCGTGAATGCTCTCCCGGGCCCTTGGGCTCCTTGGAGCACCATCTTCCCAGCTTTGCTGGCGACACCCAAGCTGGGCTTCCTGTCCCGTTAACTCCCGCCTCCCCCGCCCACGTCACAGGCATGGTCGGCACTGGGGTCCTCCTCAGGGCCAGGGTAAAATACTTGCAAGCCCTCCCCCTGGAGGCTCATCCTGAGACAACTGGCCACACGCGGAACCCTGCCCAGACCTGGCCCGCCCTTTGAGGGCGTCATCCTTTAACTCCGTGCTGATCAAACCCTCACGCGAAGCCACCTTTCTGTGCGACACACGTGAGCGTTTTCAGCAGAGGCTCATGGCAAAGCTAGCGCTGGGTGGGGACGGGGGAGTTGGCCCAGCCGCCAGCAATGCGCGGAGTCCCCACTCCTCCCAGGCTCCGTCTGTGAGTCCCATCAGTCCTGCCAAGACCCCACAGTGCCAACCTGTCGCTTAATCTCCATCTGCACGACCACCTCCTCCCTGTCCCTGCTCTGGCTGCATGCAGCCTGCACCCTGCACACGCCATCACCTGTTCCCGGGGCTGAAACTCTTCCCTAAGTGGCCTTTGCCCTGGGAACCCACTCCAGGCTCCTCACCCAACAGCCCCCAGATCTGTCCCTGCTGCAGCTCACTCCTGGTCACGAGCCACCCCGGCCTTCCTGCACCTCTCCGTGTGCCCAGCACCTCATGGACCTCAAGGCCTATCCCAGTGCTCTTCCCATGGCACATCCAAGCTTCCCAGAAGCTTTCTCCAATGACCTGAGCCAAAGAAAGCCCTCCTGACATCCCCCTCCCCCTGGCGCGGGTCATGCTTTATCGTGTGCATCTACCTCGGCATTCATGGGCCCAGCATCTGTCCTGACCACCGGGCCATGGGCTGTGTGAGGGCAAAAGTAATGTCCCCCCTGATTTGTTGTTATTGTTTAAGATTTATTTATTTTATTTGAAAGGCAGAGGCAGAGAGAGAGAGATCTTCCATCCTCTGGTTCACTCCCCAGATGGCCACAAGGGCTGAAGCTGGGCTGATCCAAAGCCAGGAGCCAGGATCTTCTTCCGGGTCTCCCACGTGGGTGCAGGGGCCCAAGCACTCAGGCCATCTTCTACTGCTTTCCTAGGCCACAGCAGAGAGCTGGATCGGAAGTGGAGCAGTCGGGACTTGCACTGGTACCCACATGGGATGCCAGCACTGCTGGCTGCGGCTTTACCCACTATGCCACAGCACCAGCCCCTGTCTGCCCTGTTCCTCCTCTTCCAAAATGCTTCCAGAATGAGCAAGTAGGTAAAAGAGAGAGAGAGAGTGCTGCATTGGGGCCAGTGCACCAGGCAGCTGTGGGACCTACTAACCACCCTGGGGTCTGAGAGTCCTGGCATCTGGGCTCACCCACATCCTGGCCGCGTGACACTGGGCAAACCACTCGACCTCGCTCGGCCCCAGTTTCTTCATCTGTGAAATACTGATGATCACACCTTCCTTGTAGGTGGTTCTGACATTTAAAAGCAAGTATCTAGAAGGCCTGCCCCCGCGCCTGGCCCTGACTAGGTCTATTTATTTGACAGTCCACCAGGGCCAGACCTGAGCTGGGGCTGGAGGCCACACAGGCCCAGTGCTCCAGGAGGACCCCGCTGGGACACCCTGCAAACTGCAGTGCCTCGGGCTAATAGACCTGCTTCCACTCACAATAAACAAGATGTCAAGGAACCCTGGCCAGGGCGATTGAACCCAGCGCGGTGGAAGCCTGCCTGGAAAAACCAAGGAGATGACAGACAGGGACACACTGTGAAGAATAGTGCAGCAGCGAGTGTGAGCTTTACTCCAAGGGCTCGCTCACCGCGCAGGTGTTGGTGGGTGTGTGGCTCTAAGAGGGAGCTGTCTGCCTGCAGGAGGATTCTGGGGAAGACGACACCCCAACCCTGTCACAGAGCATGCCTGAAAGACACGCAGGTTGGCGTGGGTGTCTGGTGCAGCCGCTGAGACATTACTTAGCCCACATCCCATATGGAAACGCCTGGGTTCAAGTCCTGGTTCCACTCCCAATCCCAGCTTCCTGCTAACGCACACCCTGGAAGGCTACAGAAAGTGGCTCAAGTACCTGGGTCTCTGTCACCCACGTGGGAGACCTGCACTGAGTTCCAGGCTCCCGGGTTTGACCCAACTGTTTTGAGGAGTGAACCAGCAGTTAGGGGAGCTCTGTCGCTCTGTCTTTCTAAACAACAAATTAAAAGAAGGAATACAAATATATGAAAACGTTGACAGCTGAAGAGCCCTGAGGATTCAAAGGGGACAGCCACAGTCTTCATGAGCAGGTGCCCCTTGACGGCAGCATGAATGGGAGAGGGAGGAGTGACACAGCGAGAGAAGTACGGGCTACAGGGTGTGGCCACCTGTTT
This sequence comes from Oryctolagus cuniculus, assembly GCF_051225735.1. Taxonomy (NCBI): domain Eukaryota; kingdom Metazoa; phylum Chordata; class Mammalia; order Lagomorpha; family Leporidae; genus Oryctolagus; species Oryctolagus cuniculus. The sequence goes on from NC_142878.1 coordinate 89,913,223, forward strand.
CCAAAACCCAGCTTAGAATTTGTCCTTAGAAAAGTTTCTCTGGGCCTCAGTTTTCTCATCTGTTAAATGGAGCCGACTCACTCGTAATAATACCACCCCCTCCAGCAGTGTGCGATTTTGTGTGGTCACCATGCACACACACACACACACTCACTCACTCACTCACTCACTAAAGTCTCCTGGGAAACATCAGAGCTGTGGGATGGAGAAACCCACACGGAGGTTCCCGTGTACCCCGCACCACTCTCCCTCCCTGCTCCCTAGGCCTGGAGGCCGTGTGGTTGGTGGCCGTGATAGGTGACAGGGGACAGAACAGTCCCACCACACTCTGCTCGGCTCACTGCTCCACGCCCTCCTGCTTCATCCAGCTAAGATGGAGGTGACACTTCCCCCAACCCCAGTCCCTCCCATCTCTGCCGAAGGACTTCCAGAGACCCGTGGCTGGGCCCAGTGGCAGCCCAGGCTGCCCGCGGTGCCAGCAGGCTGGGGTGGGTGCGGCTGCAATGGGCGCCAGCTCAGCCATCCCTTTCCTCTTCTTCTTGGGACCGGGTGTGGCCAGTGCCACCTGTGGAAGGATAGATGTGCGCTCTTCCCGGGCCTCACCAAGGAAGCCCCTCCAGGTTCTCTGTCCGTCTGGACCCCTGAGATGGCCAAGGCCCACATGACTTTGGAAGCCATTTAATAGAGGACCCGGCTGCCTCTGAGTGACTGCTCAGCTACGACCACCCCGGGCTGCGAAACGCGAAGCCTGTGTTGCAGCTGACTATTCATGTGTCGGCGTGCACCTGACGCAGGAGCAAGCCCAACCAGGACCCAGGCGGGCGAGGGCAGAGCGCACCATTCAATCGGCATCCCCTGCAGAGACCAAGGTGTCTAACTGCTAAGCACAGGGCCTGGGGGTGCACACGGGCTGAGGGTCAGGATCCAGGCAGGGTGAGGTCAGAGAGAAGGAGCGGGGTCCCAGGTGTTGGCGGGCATGGCGCTGTGGTGCCCAGCTGTGCACGCACCTCAAGCTTGTGGGAGCCAACGCTCGGGTCATTCACTGGACCTGCCTCACCCTGGGGACTTGACCTCACCCCTCCATCACAGCCCAGACCTGAGGGCCAGGACTCCATGTCATTCCCTGGAACCCGGAACCAGAGCCCGGAGCCCGGAGCCCGGAGCCCGGAGCCTGGAGCCCGGAGCCCGGAGTGGTAGCCGATATTTGGTCTGATGGCCCAACCCCATGTCCCAGATGGGGAGACTTGACGGTGAGAGAATGAAGGAGCCGATTCATGAAGCCCAAATTGGTCTTTCCACCTGGCCCTGGCCAGGGCGCACCATTTCCAGCAAAATCCTGCCTCTTTCATGCTCCAGCCAGAGGTTCCCCACAAGGCCGGCGTCTCTTCCCCTCCCTCTCTCCTGGCAAGCTCCGTGGCCAGGTCAGGCCATTGAGAACTAGAAGGAGCTGGTTTCTTCCGGTCCCAGGGAAAAACAAGCCCGTCCATTTGCTGGGAGCCCCGAGGAGGCAGCTCCTCGCAGACACTGGTGGGTCTGTATGCAGGGCTGAGGCCGCGGCACCCTCCGGGCGGGCAGTAATGACTTCTCGGAGGGAGCTGGCCTGGGCTCAGACCGCTCGGGTGTGGGGAGAGGAAGCTGAAGACAAAACTGGGCCTTGCTTCTCGTAAAGGTCTCGTTCTAAAAATACAGACACAGTTAGCCTGGTGAGCAGCCTGCGGGGTGCTCGTCTGTGCTGAGAAGCAACAGAGCCAGGCCGCGGTCCCTGCGTGAGGTGGCCAGACCGAGGGAGTGCAAAGCAAGCTTCCTCCTGGCAGGCCCTGGGCCCCACGAGACTGGAGCTCTGGGCTTCTGACAAGCCTGTTAGGGTGCGGGAGGTTCTGAGAAACTGAGACCAGGTCTGGTAAAACAGTAACACATGATGATCCGTTCCATGCCTGTGAATATCAGCAGGTCAGCTTCAGGTAAGGCTTGATCCAGTGGCTCAACCATGTCACCAAGACTCTGGTTTCTTTGTATCTCTCTTTTGGCTCTCCATGAAATCCCTGGGTTATTTGAATTAACAGGGAAAGAAATACAGGATGTCCAGTTAAATTTGAATTTTAGATAAGGAATGAATTATTGTAGTGTGTCCCATGCAATATTTAGAATATACTTATAATAATAAAAACTATATGTCATTTATCTGAGATTCAAATTTTGCAGGATATCTTGCATATTATCTGACAATCCTGAGATAAGCACATATTCTCTCTCTCTGTGTGTCTCTGTCTCTCTGTTCATACCTCTACTCGCAGGCCAGCCCCGACTGTTGGCAAGCTCCAGCTGAGATCTTGTCTCTGGTCTCCTCCCTTCACTGGCCCCGGTGCTTACAAAAAGAACCAATTGCAGGTGGCAGGGTACCGACTGCCTAACCCTCCTGGCACCTGTGAAACAAGCATTGAGAGGAACCCGGGATTTCAGCCACTTGGATTCCCAGCTAATGGCTGAGCTGGGAGGGTAGGAGGAAGGAAGGAAGAAAGAAAGGAAGATATTGGACTTGAAAGAGCGCATGGGGGGGCCAGCACTGTGGTGTAGTGGGTAAAGCCGCCACCTGCAGTGCCCGCATCCCATGTGGGCACCGGTTCAGGTCCCGGCTGCTCCACTTCCTATCCAGCTCTCTGCTATGGCCTGAGAAAGCAGTGGAAGATGGCCCAAGTCCTTGGGCCCCTGCACCCACATGGGAGACCCGGAAGAAGCTCCTGGCTCCTGGCAGATGGGCGCAGCTCTGGCCATTGTGGCAGACTAAGGAGTGAACCATTGGATGGAAGACCTTTCTCTCTCTCTCTTTCTCCCTCTCTCTCTGCCTCTTCTCTCTCTGTGTAACTCTGATCTTCAAATAAATAGATAAATCTTTCAAAAAAAAAAAAAAAAAAAAGCTCCGGAGTCAGCGGGAGAAGCAGAAGTGAATTCAATAATTACAGTAACACGCGAGACACACGCTCTTGAATGGCAGCACCCACACTGTGGGTGTTTGCTGATGTGCCGTCCGTAAGCACACCCATCTCCCAATATGCACATTGAACACCCACGCAAATGTGTGCTGTGGGCCTGGCTGTGGGAGTTAAGAGGTGAGGGGTACCCCAGGAAGGAGGAGCAGGCCAGGTGAGGCTGAGGCCCAGCACCTAGGCCGCCGAGGACTGAAGGAGAACCTAGCTGGGCAGGTACTCAGTGCACATGCACCTGTGGGATTCTTCCTGCTTCATGGTCCAGGGAAGATCACTGCATCTGGCCCGTGCGGCCCCCATGTCCTGACAACATGGAGACTCTTTGCTGCCCAAGCACCAGTTGTGGGGAGCAACTCGGACTAGACTAAGTTACTGGAATTAAGACTTATTCTATGCATCTGCTCTCCCACAATATGGCGCTGGGAGAGGAGGAAACAGCTTCTACGCAGCTGCCTCCAGTTCAACCAATAAACAGCAGGACCTGCTCCTGATTGGAGGAGAGCAGCGTACTCGGCGTGTGGGTAGCAGAGTTGGGATTTGTGGAAGAGGACTATAAAGGAGGAGAGAGACAACATGCACCGGGAACATCTAAGGGGAACATCTGAAGGAACACCTGTGCAGCCCCCGAGAGAGCCGGCCGGCGGTGTGCCGCTCCCCCGCGGAAGTGGGGAAAGTGGCAGGGGGAACCGCCCTTCCACAGAGGTGGAAGGGACGGTAGCCAACCCGGGAAGAACCAGCAGCAAACCCGGGGAGGGCCGAGCAGACAAAAGAACAGCGCAGGGTCCTGTGTTGTTCCTCCAAGAAGAGGGGGAGTGAAATAATGGTGCCGTGACTCGGATATGAAGCCTAGGCAGGGTTTAGTGTCGTTCCTCCGCGAAGAGGGGGAGCGACAACCAGTGCCTTCTGCCACTGTTTCTGCAAAAAACACTCACCCTGCATCTCAGCAAGTGAGTGACTCATTCCCACGGAGGGAGCTGATTTCTCCACATCTGAAAACATTGTAAACAGCCAAAGGATGCAGGCACAAAAGGAAACAAGGTTAGCAACCAGGCTCGAGGAAGCAGAGTCAACCTGGCCAGTTATCAAAGAAATGCAAATTCAAACAACCCCAGGTGCATATTTCCACCTAGCAAATCAGCAGCCCGGAAAGGAGACGGAGTGAAACCCTTCCAGGGCGGGGAGGTCTGGGAGACCCACGACGTGATCTGCGGGGCCCGGGGCCCGTGGCACACGGGGGCTTCTGTTTCAAACCAGATGAGAGTTTCAAGATGCAGCAGCACCCCACTGAATCAAGTGCTGGGCTCTCCTAAGTCTCGAGGAGGCCGTGGGGAGGGAGGACAGCCCTGCGGGCAGTGTCCCGCCTCCCAGCCAAGCGTCCCTTCGCCTCCTCCCTGGCCTCGCCTGCCTCCCTTCCACTCCGCCCCCCTCCCCGACACACCGGCATTCCTCCCATCAGCATTTAACTTACACACAAGTCTTCCTGCTCTCCCTCCCTGGCCAGCTGTGCCCCTCCTCCCAGCTTCTCCCTCACCTGGTCTGGATTCCACTCACTTTCCGCCTTTCTCCCTGGGCGAGCTCCTCCAAGCCTGTGGCCTTAGTCACCTCCTCCGTGTGGGTGACTCACAAGTTCATGGCCTTCAACCAGACTCGGCTCTGCGGTTCAGACCCTGTGGCCCACTTGACGATTCCTCCTGCCTATCTTGAAGACCCTCTGGACTCCTTATGTACAAAACCACCCCAACCTGGCCCTCTTCCTCTGTTCCCTATGTCTGTGGATGCCGCCACCGCCCACCTCCTTTCTTACATCAGGAATTTAGAAGGGTCCTTCATATTCCCTCTCCCCACCCCACACCCATATTTTTTTTTTTACACAGAGAGAGAAGAGGCAGAGAGAAAGAGAGAGAAGTCTTCTATCTACTGGTTCACTCCCCAGTTGGCTGCAACAGCCAGAGCTGTGCCGACTGGAAGCCAACAGCCAGGACCTTCTTCCTGGTCTCCCACGCGTGTGCAGGGGTCCAAGGACTGGGCACTCTTCTACTGCTGCTTTCCCAGGCCATTAGCAGAGAGCTGGATCAGAAGTGGAGCAGCTGGGACTTGAATTGGTGCCCATATGGGGTGCTGGCACTGCAGGTGGCAGCTTTACCCACTATGCCACAGCGCTGGCCCCACCACCCTCACATCTTAAATCAAGTCTGATTCCACGCTTTGTCAATCTTCCCTCCTCAGAAGTTCCTAAATGCACCTGCTGATCTCTGCCTCTGTACGTGTGCACATCATCTGGGTTACGCTCACCTTTTGTTTGGACCACTGCAGGAACTCCCCACTGCTGCCCCTCTCTCAACACTGTAGCCAGCGTTAGTAAGCCCAGGTCCAGTTCGAAGGATTCTACCGCTCTCAGACCAAGGCCAACACCTTCCATATGGCCCCCCGGCCCCCACCTGTCCCGTTTCCGATCCCCCAGCTCCTCGCGCTCCAGCTCCTGTGGGCTCCTTCTAGTTCCTTGTACGCTACCACGCTGCTGCCTCCGTCTGGAATTCTCTCCCCGCCCCTCTTGGCCTGGTTGGCTCCTCATCATCTTGAAGCTCCCCCCGCCCCCATCCCTTTTTCCTTAGGAAATCTTTCCACTAAGCACCCGGCAGAATCAGCTTCCACCATCCCAGACTTTGACAGCTCGCGTCTCTCTCCTTGGTGACACTTCATGAGATGACAACTGTGCGTACCTGTGGGCTGAGCTGGGGACTGAGAGGAGCCTGTCTCCCCAGCCGGGCGAGCGGATCCACACATGGAGAATCTGGTTCTCTCTCGCCTTTACAGCGCCAACACTTCATCAGCAGGGGCAAGGAGAAAGTGCTCAATAACAGTTGGTGAATGAGTGAATGGGAAATCCATCTGACGGCACTCATTGAGAGCTGTTGAAATGCCACGTTTGGACCCAATTATCCAACTCCTAGAAATTTATCTCAAGGAAGTAAGGAAAAAAGTTATAAAACTGTTCACTATGTTTTTTTAATAGCAACTTAAATATGAATATGTATATGGAAAATGTTAAAGAGTGGAAAAATCTACAGAGCAAATAACATGCTCATTAAAAGTAATTGTAGGGGTGGGCATTGAGCCTGGTGGTTAAGATATTGGTTGGGACACTGAGTCCGCATGCCTGGGTTGACTGCCAAGCTCTGGCTCCAGATCCCAGCTTCCTGCTGATGAAGACCTGGGAAGCAGTGGGGATGGCTCAAGTAATCGCGTTTCTGCTATGTATGGGGACTGAGTTCCTAGCTTCAGCTCGGCCTAGCCCCAGCTGTTTTGGACATTTAGGGAGGGAACCAGTGGTTGGGATCTCTCTCTCTCTCTCTCTCTCTCTCTCTCTCTCTCTCTCCTTTCTATCTCTGTCTCATTCTTTCTCTGTAGCTCTGCTTCTCCAATAAATAATAAACAAGTAAATTGTCAAGACTAAGCAGCGGTATGGAAAACAGTTTGCAGTAGTACAATTGCTTTTCCTAAACTGAATGCAAAGTTGGATTTTTACAACTCTGTAAAATGTTTTATTCATGCAAACAAGCACCAGACAGCAGCAAGGAAATACGAGTTGATTTGTCCAAAAAGTGGGTCATGATTGAATTTTCCATTTCATTTTGATTTCTCTGAGTGTAATTATATTACTGTCTTTGCACAAATAATATTTTGACGTAAGCTTTGAGTTGTATCCAGCAACAGATTGACCAAAACAACCGTGTGAATCTAAAGAGACATCAAAGCACAGTTAGTTACATTTGAGTCACTGCTCAGTGGGGTGGCAAATGCCTAATAAATAATGGTATTTTAGAATGGCTTTCTTAGCCACTTTTAAAATAGATCTTATGGTAATTATGCCCTAGGATTACAATATTTTATGAACTTCCGTGTACGTGTCATTGTGTGGAAACAGGTTTGGGTTTTCCTCGGGTAAATAACTAGCTATGGAATGGCTGAAATATACAGTAGGTCTAACTTTTTAAGTAACTGTCAACTGGTTTCCCAAGTGATGGGACCGTTTCACATTCTCGCCAGCGGTGGGTGCATGCTGGTGGAATGTAAATGGTCCCCGTCCTTGCCAGCATGTGGTGTGGTCAGCCTTTTAATTTTATCCAGTCTGATGGGTGTGGATTGTGGTTTGAACTTGCATTTCTCTAATGACTAGCAATGTCAAGAATTTTTCAACTTCTTACTTGATATTTGTATATAATCTTTCGAGACATGTCTGTTCAAACGTTTTACCCATTTTCAAATTGAGTCGTTTTATTATCAAGTTGTCAGGGATACTTCAATGCTGTAAATCCAAGTCCCTTATGTATTTTGTAAATGTTTTCTTCAGTTGATAGCTTGCCTTTTCCCAACATAACGTGGTCTCTTAGAAAAGTTTAGAATCTCGATGAAGCGCAGCCCATCGGTTTTTACGTGTCTAGCTTGTGCTTGCCTTAGCCCAACGTCACTAAGATTTTTCTCCCCTGTTTTATAGAGGGATTATTGTAGCCTTAGCTCTTTCATTTAGGGGTGTGACCCGTTTAGTGTCAGGTTCTTTATTTGACATAAAGATCAAGGCGCTTGGGGCCGATGCTGCAGTGCAGGAGGCTGAGCCGCTGGTCATGACACTGGTACCCACACTGGAGTCCTGGCTTCTCCGTTACTGATCCAGCTGCCTGCTCAAGTACCTGGGAGCCAGCAAATGCCGCCCAAGTACTTGGTCCCCTGTCACCCACATGGGAGGCCAGGATGGAGTTGGGGCACAGAGGTTAAGATGCCACTTGAGACATCTGCATCGCATCTCACACTAGAATGCCTGGGCTCGAGTCTGGGCTCCACTTCTAATTCCGCCTTCCTGCTCCCGGGAGGCAGCAGATAATGGCTCACCAGCTTGGATCCCTGTCACCCGTGTAGGAGAATCAGTTTCTGTTCCTGGCTCCTAACTTCAGCCTGGCTGTTTAGACATTTGTGGAGTGAACTAGTGAATAGGGGATCTCTCTCTCTCTCTCTCCCCTCTCTCTCCCTCTCTGCCTTTCAAATAAAAATAAACAAACAAGGGCTGGTGTTGTGGCACAGTGGGTTGAGCTGCCAGCACCACACCAGAATCCCGTATCCGAGTGCCAGTTAAAGTCCCGCCTGCTCTGCTCTCATCCTGTTTCCTGCTCCATGTGCTGGGGAAGGAGCAGATGATGGTCCAAGCCCTTGGGTGCCTGCCACCCATGTAGGAGACCCAGGTGGAGTTCCAGACTCCTAACTGGCCCCACCCACCCCTGGCTGTTGCAGCCATCTGAGGAGCGAACGGGCAGATGGAAGATCTCTCTATGTCTCTCCTCTCCCTCTGCCCATCATTTTGCTTATAAAATAAATATTTCTTAAACTATATCAAAATTGTAAAAATCTTATGGGATATGGTAAAAGCAACATAAAAAGGGAAGTTGATAGCAATAAATGTCTACATTAAAAAAATAAAAAGATCCCAAGTAAACAATTTAAAATGGAACCCCAAGGACTTAGAAAAATAAGAACAAAGCAAACCCCAAATCAGTAGAAGGGAAAGAGGAATAAAGGTCAGAGCAGAAATAAAACAGAGACTAAAAGGAATAATATAAAAATAATGGAACAGGCCGGCGCCACGGCTTACTAGGCTAATCCTCCGCTGTGGCGCTGGCACCCCGGGTTCTAGTCCCGGTTGAGGTGCCGGATTCTTTCCCGGTTGCTCCTCTTCCAGTCCAGCTCTCTGCTGTGGCCCGGGAGTGCAGTGGAGGATGGCCCAAGTGCTTGGGCCCTGCACCCCATGGGAGACCAGGAGGAAGCACCTGGCTCCTGGCTTTGGATTGGAGCAGAGCAGGCTGTAGCGGCCATTTGGGTGGTGAACCAACGGAAGGAAGACCTTTCTCTCTGTCCCTCTCTCTCAGTCTAACTCTGCCTGTCAAAAAAAAAGAAACAAATTTTTGTAAAGATAAAACAGAAAAGCTCTTTGCTAGAGTAAGAAAGAGAGAAACTACGAATACATAGAGTCAGAGAGGAAACGGGAGACATCAGAGCAGACAGCACATGTTACAAGGCTCGGCAGAGACTGCTACGCACAGCCGCGCACCAGCCAGCTGTGCGACCTGGAGAGGACGAATGCGGCCCTGAGCTCAGCCTGCTAGTACTGCCTCATGAGGGAGCAGAAATAGCAAACCAAAGTAGACGGTTGATTCGACAATAAACTCAAAGTGGGGCATAGACTTCTGTGTAAAGGCTGCAACTAGAACTCCCGGAGGGCGACGCAGTGACAAATCTTCACTCCCTCGAGCTAAGCAAGAACTTCTCAGGTATGCAAAATAAAGCACAAGCGGCAATGGGGAAGGCAGATCCGTGAGACTACGTCAAAATGCAAAAGTAGGTATCATCAGGGAAGTGAGAGACAATTCACAGAATGGGAGAAAATGCTTGTACGTCGTGTATCTCACAAAGCAGTTATATCCAGAACACATTTTCTTAAAAAAACCCTATGATAATAAAAAGACAAATAGCTTGATCAAAAATTGAGCAAAGGATCTGTAGACATTTCTCCAGTGAAGATGTACAACTAGCCATTCAGAACGTGTTCAGCACCACCAGTCATTAGGGAAAGGCATCTCAAAGCCACACACGGTGCCGTGCCACACCCCCTGGTGAGGCTAGAGAGATGGGCGAGAGCCAGGGCTGAGGATGTGGGGAAAGCGGGGCCTCCTGCCCTGCTGGCGGGACTTAGACCAGCACGGCTGCTGTGGACAACAGGTGGCAGCGGTTCTGCACATGGTCACACCGGGAGTCGCTGAGCGACCCAGCAATCTCACTCCTGGCAGTCCACCCGAGAGAAATACAACCAGCTGTATGTCGATGGTCATAGCAGCCAGAGTGGAGACTGCTCTCGGAGTGGAGACTTCCATCAGCCAATGAGGGGATGACCCCCATGTGGTGTATTGTCCACGTAACAGAAAGGAATGAAAATCTGATACGTGCTACAACATGCATGAGCCTTCTAACATGGTCAGTGAAAAAGTCCACATTCCATTTATATCAAATGCACATCAAATACATATACATAAATATATATATAAAGATTTGTTTATTTATTTGAGAGGCAGAGTTATAGACAGAGAAAGGGAAAGACAGAGAGAGGTCTTCCACCCTCTGGTTCACTCCCAAATGGCTGCAATGGCCAGAGCTGGGCTGATCTGAAGCCAGGAGCTTCTTCCAGGTCTCCCACATGGGTGCAGGGGCCCCAGGACTTGAGCCATCTTCCACTGCTTTCCAAGGCTATAGCAGAGAGCTGGATCGGAAGAAGAGTAGCCGGGATCCGAACCCGTGCCAATATGAAACGCTGGCACTGGAGGCGGAGGCTCAGCCCACTATGCCACAGCGCTGGCCCCACATCAAATATATTAAGCAAATCTATGGTGACAAATGTAGATTAGTGGTTGCTTCGGGCTACTGTTCGAGGGAATAGGGAATGAGAGCTAACAGGTGTGGGGTTTCTTTCAGGGAAGATGAAAATATTCTATAATTCAACCAGTGATGGTTACACAACCCTGTGGCTATACTTAAAGCCACAGAGCTGTAGACCTCATGGAGGTGACTTCTATCATCATTATTTCTCAATATGTCTATTAAGAGTCTACCGAGTATACGAGTACGTCTGTCTCTGGACCCTGTTTTCTAGTATATTGAGTTATTTGTCTATGTTGACACTAACACCACACTATTTTGATTGCTGGAGCTTTATGGATTTGGAAATTAGCATAATTTCAACAACTTTTCTTCTTTATTTAAGATTGTTCAGGCTACTGTAGGTCTTTTTTAGAGCTATTGTGCTATTTCCCATGTACGCACGTACACACACACACACACACACACACAACCCTGCTGGAGTTTTATTGGAAAAATACTGCATGTATAGATCCACTTAAGGAAAATGAGCACCATAATGATATTGAGTCTTCTGGCCCACGAGACAGATTCTGTCCATTTGGTCATCTTGAAGTTCTCCGCAGTGTTCTGTAATTTTCACTATCCGAGTCTTGCATCTCTTCTGTCAAACTCTCTGTTAAGAATTTCACATTGTTGGTGACTTCCAAAGTTTTAAAAGAATATTTTCAGCTGAAATGCTGCCATGTTGGGCCGAAAGGACCGAACCCAGCATCAAGTGGACAAGGTCTCCCCGGCCCCTCAAATTCTACTGGGATGAATCAGGCTTAGAAAGCCACCCAGCTACAAACACTCGCTACCTTTCACTAAACAGTAGTGTGAATTTTTAAAATTTCACTTTCTCACTGTCTGTTGCTAGGGCGCCAAAATACACTTGAATACCCAAAAATATCGATCTGCACGTCTGTGAATGTCCTACATTGAAATGTATATTACAGTAACTTTTTTGTGGCTGCCTTATGATTTTCTACCTGGATGATCATGTCATCTGCAAATCAAGAGAGCTTGATGAGGCCGGCGCTGTGGCACAGCAGATTAACCCCCTGGCCTGGAGCACTGGCATCCCGTATGGGCGCCAGTTCAAGTCCCAGCTGCTCCTCTTCTGATCCAGCTCTCTGCTGTGGCCTGGGAAAGCAATAGGGTGTGCGTTAGCAGGAGGCTGGCGCTGGTGGTAGAAGCAGGACTTAGAAACCAGGCACTGTGTCATGGCACGTGGGCGGCCCAAGTGGCATCTGGACGGCTACCTCCAGCTCCTGCCCCCAAGCCTGGATTTCTTAGAGTGAAGCCTGAGCTGTCCTCATCTGAGCACAGAATACCGACGGCCTCAGTGTGTCGTCACAGCCTACAGAGCTACGCTAGGCTATTAAAAAAAAAAAAAGATTTATTTATTCGAGAGGCAGTTACAGACAGAGATGGAGAGAGAGAGAGAGAGAGAGAGAGAGAGAGAGGTCTTCCATCTGCTGGTTCACTCTTCAATTGGCCACAATGTCCAGAGCTGGGCCGATCTGAAGCCAGGAGCCAGGAGCCGCTTCCAGGTCTCCCACGCAGGTGCAGGGGCCCAAGGACTTGGGCCATCTTCTACTGCTCTCCCAGGCCATTAGCAGGGAGCTGGATAGGAAGTGGAGCAGCCGGGACTTGAACCAACGCCCATATGGGATGCCGGCACTGCAGGCGGCTTTTTCCAACCCCTCAGAGACTATCTGGAGCTAGTGGTGACCCGGGGACAAGTGTGGGACAGGTCCCAGAGCTTTGACCTGCCCATGGCAGACCAGCGGCACCAAGGGCTGGGAAGCAAAGAGTAGAGGCTGCTGGGATCTGAGAGCACCCGGAAGCAGAAGGCGCTGGGCGGGGTTTCTGCTCTTGTCCAGTGCCGTGTTTGCGTCACAGGAAGGAGTCTGGAGGATAAGCACTGCCGCTCATGGAGGCCCAGCCGGGCCCTGTGCCAAGGGGTCTGCACCGTCCCGGTGCTGTGCACCAAGTGGGCTCAGTACCAGCTTCCCTCTCCGGTACCCAGGCGAGGCGGGGACAGCGGAAATGGCGAGGGCCCGCAGTCAGAGATGGACTGGATTTACCACAAACCTTCATATTGTGCTTTTCTATTTTTTAAAGATTTATTTATTATTTGAATGTCAGAATTACACACAGAGAGAAGGAGAGACAGAGAGAGAGAGAGAGAGAGGTCTTCCATCCACTGGTTCACTCCCCAATTGGTTGCAATGGCCGGAGCTGCGCTGATCTGAAGCCAGGAGCCAGGAGCTTCTTCCAGGTCTCCCACGTAGGTGCAGGGGCCCAAGGATTTGGGCCATCCTCCACTGCTTTCCCAGGCCATAGCAGAGAGCTAAATTGGAAGTGGAGTAGCCAGGACTTGAACCGGTGGCTATATGGGATGCGGGCACTGCAGGCAGTGGCTTTACCCGCTACGCCACAGCAGTGGCCCATGCTTTCTATTTTGAGCTGGCATTTCTTAAGAACTTACTATGTGCTGGTCACAGCTGTGTTAGGATAAACCACTTTTGGCCTATATAAATGACAGTTTCATAGAGATCCACCTAATATATGACTTCATTTCAGCATGTTAAAACTCCATGGTGTAGGCACCATTACTATCCCATTTTACAGATGCGAGGACAAAGAAGCGAATGACTTGCCCAAGGTCACACATCTGATGCGTGGCAGAGCCAGGCTGTCCGTTCAGGAGGTCTGGCTCTGGCTCCCCTGCTTGTGACCCCCTTCTCTGGGCACAGAGGCAGCTGTGCCCGCAGACTGAAGGGGCTGGCCCTGGTCCCTGCTCTGTACCCAGCCCTGTGATCTCATCCTGTGAGCCCCGGGCATCACGGTGGAGACAATGCGCTGCTCCAAACACCACTGCCAGGATAACCAACGCCGCAGACTCCCACAGCCGCAGAGAAAGTCCTGCAGCAGAGCGTCAGTCCGCATGACGCCCGACGCGCAGTGATGTCCCAGCGGAAGAAGCTGCCCCCTGCCATTGTCTCGATCCCGCCGAGGGCAGATCTGGGGCCCAGCCCCAGCCCTGCCAGCCTCCTGCCACCCTGCCCCAAGGCCCCCCACCTGGAAGGTAGCTTGTTTGATCTGAGCCAGACCCAAGGGCCCCCCAACCAGAACCGCCCCCTGGGATCCTCACCGGTCCGTAGCAAAACAAGAATACAACGACAATGTGCAGGGTTTTCCCTAAAGCTGATCATGAACATGCGTTGCCAGCCTGCCAATGTACAGCCGCCTGTCCCAACAGCTCACAGAGCCCGTGACCCCAGACACGGTTCCCTTGAGCAGGTGGAGAGACTGGGGCAGGCGGGGGGCTTGCAAGGCAGGGCCTGTGGTGTGCCTGGCTGCTACAAAAGTCCGGTTCTGAGAGTCTGTGTTTCCCAACCCAAGAAGCTGTCAGGTCTGTGGCTTGGAAGGAGCTGTTGAGGTCCACAGGGGATACCAGAGTAGCCTGGGGCTCTGGAGAGGTGGGTGGCCGCGCCCCGGGCTCACACTGAATGCTTAGGGTTCGGCCAAAGCGGTGGTTGCTGTGGCCGAAGAACAGATGTGGACCTAGTTTGGAAGTCCGTGGATCAGGACGCCTGGGGGATACTGGATAAGAGGGAGGAGCAGAAGCCAGAGAGGAGGCAGAGCAGGGACAGGCTTGGAGCTGGAAACAGAAAACGGCAAGTTCCCTTCTGCCCGTGAGGACACGCGCCGTCTGACTCCCGTGCGGGCTGGAGGAGCGATGGGACAGATGTGGCACCGCAGGGCAGACCGTGGGACCTGGAAGAAGTGGCACGGTGACCTGCACTTGACAAATGCTTCTGGGGGGGGGATGGATGAGCCCTCCAAGACTTGGGGTTCGCTCTCTACTGCTTCATTCTTTGCCGTGTGACAAAGCCACGCACCGAGATCCCACGTTCTTAAAACACAGGAAGATAAAAGGGAAGAAAATGTACAAATGGACTTGGAAGGCAGCGCTGAGCTCATTTCCGGGGACTCTGGGCTTCGTCCTTAAGCACTTGTAGACTTTACTGTTCTTATCTCAAAAATGGGTACACCGATGTTTACCTCTTTGGGCTGTCATCAGGACTAGAAAGGAAAGCAGGGACAGGCACTCAGTGGAACTTACAGCCCCTGCTCCTGCCGGACCACACTGGGAAAGCTGGGGGCAGCATGGCCAGGGATAGCACAGAGACGCAGAGGGCGTCACCTCCTTAGCCATCATCTACCTCCATCCCAGCTCGGATGCACTCACCGGGTAAGCGATGCCAGCTGGACATGCTAGGAGACTAAACGTACGGCCTGGGCCAGACAGCCCTCATGCTCCAACCGTCCAGGCCCACTCATGCGACCTCACTGCCCCGCGGGTGCCTCACTGTCGCAGGACTCCCACGGGCGCCAGGGGTCTTTCCACCCCGGCCCCTCTGCCCCTGCTTGCCGCTGTCAGGCCGAGTCCAGTTTCCAAGTCTTTAATTCCACCCCCCGACCCCTATTCCCACCGCCAGGAGCAAGTGCTGGGCAGAAGACACGTGAGAACAGCGTTGCCTTCACTGTGTGGCCCTGAGTTGACTTCCGGTGATAAGATTTCTTGCAAAAAGGGTGGAGGAATCCAGTTAGGAGACGTGAAGACGAGGAAAATTAAGAGCACACAGCTCCCGGCCGGCAGGAAATGGCCAGGGCAGAGACTCTCCCCGAGTTTGTTTGTTTGTTTGTTTGTTTGTTTCTTTTTTTTTTTTTTCTGACAGGCAGAGTGGACAGTGAGAGAGAGAGACAGAGAGAAAAGTCTTCCTTTTCCGTTGGTTCACCCTCCAATGGCCGCCACACCGATCCAAAGCCAGGAGCCAGGTGCTTCTCCTGGTCTCCCATGGGGTGCAGGGCCCAAGCACTTGGGCCATCCTCCACTGCACTCCCTGGCCACAGCAGAGGGCTGGCCTGGAAGAGGGGCAACCGGGACAGAATCCGGCGCCCCGACTGGGACTAGAACCCCGGCTGCTGGCACCGCAGGTGGAGGATTAGCCTATTGAGCTGTGGCGCCGGCCTCTCCCAGAGTTTCTATGGGCATTTAGTGCACTCCCTGCCCAGGCTCCTAAGGGAAGCTTTGCCCAAGCTGGATAAAGGAGCGGGGCTCGTGTCACCAGACTGAGGTTGAAAAGACTAAAGCTTCTTTTCAAAGGGAACAGCAGTAAATTCAACCTAACAGATTTCATAGCATATTACAAAGTGACAATTACCCAAACCATATGGTGACAATGGGGAAAAAGTGATCCGTGGAACAGACTAGTAATCCATGTAAAACCAGGAATAACTGAACAACCCAACAGCCAGGAACACACTGACAGTGTCACAAGTGCCCTGGGCAGACAGCAGTACAGGGACAATGACACTGACACCTCACTCTGTACTCAGTGCGCACGGCTGAAACACAGCACAAAAAAGACAAGGCCATGCAGTCCCACGTTTTTGTCATATTTGAAGAGAACCCATCGAGAGAGGCAAAAAAAAAAGTACTTTCGATTTAAAAAAAAAAACAGGAACCCTAAGGGGTGGGCGCGTAAGCAGCTGTGTGGAACGCCCACTCCAATACCAGAGCTCTGGTTCCAGTCGCAACTATTCTGCTTCTGATCCAGCTTCCTGCTAATGCACCTGCGAGGTGGTAGATGATGGCCCAAGTGCTTGGCCCCTGCCACCCACCTGGGAGGCCCAGATGAAGCTCCTGGCTTTGACCTGGCCCAGCCCTGGCTGTTGTGGGCGTTTGAGGAGTGAACGAGTAGACGGAAGATCTCCCTCTCTCTCTCTCTGTCTCTTCTTTCTTTCTGTCATTGTGCCTTTAAAATAAATAAATCTTTTTTTAAAAAAGAGTAATCTTTGTTGCATAAAACAGGCCAACCACAGGAGGAATAACAGCCTGGAAGAAATAACAAACCACTGATATATCCAAAATATATTCGCTTTGGCTTTGCTACAAAATCCTGAAATCAGTGCCCAGATTCTATGCAGTAAGCAGCAAAGGAGATGAACAGACAGTTTACGCGGGGCGTGCAGATGGTGAATCAAAACACGGAAAAGTACAGGGCTCCACCAGGAGCAAGAACAAGCAAACAGACTGGGTCTGGGCATGAGTGTGCGTGTGCAGGGCAAGTGACAGGCAAGCCGACTGGGAGCATCCTGCAGGGCAGGGCTGTGGGGACACGCAGGACAGCACAGAGCAGCTAAGGGCAGGTGCCTGGAGCCAGACTTCCGGGTTAAACAAGCACCGGCCCCATCTTGCGCGAGCCATCTCATGTCTTTGTGTCCGGATTTCCTCGACAGTCCCATAATGTTAAATAAGTCAATAGATACACAGTGCTGTGTGTGAGTGTATTTCAAAATTTTCATGGAAAATAGAATTACAGGGCCAGTGCTGTGGCATAAAGCCGCCACCTATAGCGCCGGTGCTATGGGTAAAGCTGCCACCTGCAGTGCCGGCATTCCATGTGGGCTCCAGTTCAAGTCCCGGCTGCTCCACTTCCGATCCAGCTCTCTGCTATGGCCTGGGAAAGCAGTGGAAGATGGCCCAAGTCCTTGAGCCCCTGCACCTGTGTGGGAGACCGGAAAGAAGCTCCTGGCTTTAGATCAGCCCAGCTCCGGCCGTTGTGGCCATCTGGGGAGTGAACCAGGCAGCTGGGAGTGGCTGGGTGCGGAGCGGTCCTTAGTACAGATGACAGTGCTCACTCCTCCTCCCAGAACTGCCACCCGGCCTAGGTGCCCAGCCCACATCCCTGGCTGTGGAATTTGTCCTCAGCTGCCTATCGGTTCTGCCTCCTTAAGATCTTCACAAGCCTTAAGCCCTAAGCGCCTGAGGCCAGCTACCTGTGACATTCACAAATTGAATAATACATTGCCAATTCAGAAAGTAGAAGATGGTGTTTTGAGCTGGCACAACCTTAGACGCACACTGAAAATACCATCGCTCTTTCCCCTTGCTCATGTTTTTCTGGTCTGCTTGTTTGTTCCTGATCTGTTGCAGGTAATTTAGGTGCCTCAGCGGGTAATCCCGAGCCTGCTGTCTGGTCATGACCGTGGCGTCACCCATCGCCACTGCGTCCCAGGGTCTGCATTAGCGGGAAGCTGGAATCTGCAGTGGGGACTGGGATCAGCGGGTGCCATGGGGGACAAATCTTACCCGCTGGGCCCAGGAACCGTATTATAATGATGGCTCTCTGGGCCTGTAGCTCTGACTGCCTCCTTTGCCTGGATCAGAGGTCCCACCTCGCTGCATAGACTTCAGCAAGCACCTGGCTGGATGTCTGATATCCTGAATGAATGAATGAATGAATGTGTGAATGAGTAAATGAGTGAGTGAGCTTTCTCTCTCTCAGTGCCCCATGGGTGGCTGGGAAAAGGGGTCTGTGTTGCAGGATCCTTTCTTGTACCCCTTGGCTCAGCATCCTAAATCTTTGAGGAAGGGGTCAAGCCCAAGGTCAAGTCCTCCCACCTGGCTCTAAAGGGCCGACTCCCTGAGCCACAGGATCCACCCCTCGCAAACGGATCTGGCCACCCTCATGCAGGTCAGCCACGGAGAGGGGCTTGGGCGAGGCCTGGCCACAGCCCTTCCCTGCTGTCCACGGGGGAATCTCGGGTCACGGGGAGCAGTCCCCGGAGGCCAGGAGGGGATGGGCTCTCCAGGCCTTCCGCCCAGCCCAGCTGCTCCGTGCCCTCGGGAGCCCCGTGGCCGCCAGCCCACAGCCCGATGACTTCACCGGCTGTGTGGCTGAAACCCGAGCCCTCGCACTAGGCGCTGAGCAGGAAGTTTTTGCCTGCGGTGGGAGCTTTTGTTCTCCAAGCCTTGATCACTAGGCACAGGAATTTCCAGCCAGCTGACGTCAGCCTTCAGCCGACTCAGGCCCAAGTCCATCCAATCTGCAGGGGGGGTGGGAGGCTGTCCCCCACTTCCTCTTCCTCCTGCGTGTGCTCCCGTGACCTGGGGTCAGCTCCCTGTCCACAGGCTCGGGAGGAAGGGCACAGGGAAGCTCATTCGCCTGGAGAATAGTGAGAAAGGCGGGAACAATGTGGTTTCTCGCTCTGGCCCAGCCATCCGCGGCAGCTCGGTGACTTGGGCTGGGCGCTTAGCCCCTCTGGGCTTGGTTTCCTCATCCATAAAATGGGAACACCGGTGCACCAGAGCTCCTAGGAGCAGGGATGTAAGGCATTCAAAAGTGCACGATACATAGAAAATTCACAATCTGAGCAGTTACTTTTGTTATTATTTCTCCAGGGAAGAGAAAATGAAGCAGATTAAGTGAGGCCCCCAGCCAAGGGTCCCGGTGAAAACCAGAGGCTCCCTTCGCCGCGGCTCTGCAGCCAGAGTTGGCCGTCAGTCCTCCCCAGGGAGCACAAGATGACCTCTGGGAGAAGCACACACTGGGTGGCTTTGGCAGTGGAAATGTGTGATCTCCCCACGCATCAGAGGCCCTGGGTTTGGGTCCCAGCTTGATGTGATTCCTGCTAACACACACCCTGGGAAGCAGTAGATGACAGCTCAAGTACTTGGGTCCCTGCCACCCACGTGGGAGACCCAGAATGGTTTTCCAACTCCTGCCTTCAGCCTGGGCCAGTGTGACCATTTTGGGCTTTTGGGAGTGGGGAGTAAATCAGTGGATGGGAACTTTACCTCTCTCTCTCTCTCTCTCTCTCTCTCTCTCGCATGCTGTCAAATAGATAAATAAATAAATGCTCTCAAAGGAATAAATAAATACATAATAAAGGAGTTAAAAGAAGTCCATTGTCTCTTAAGCCTTGAAGTGTGAAGTGGAGGTGTTGTCGGGGCTGGAAGGACCAGGCTGTCTCTGATGATGTCACCTTCTGAGGGACTGGGGTTACAGCATCAGCACCCACATCGTGGGGAGACAGAATTCAACCTTACCACTAACCCGGGGGCCGGAGGGCAGTGATGCTTTTAACATCAGAACAGAGGCCAGAGCTTGGAGCAGCGGGAGCTTCTGGAAGAGTGTCCGCTCCCCCCTCTGGCTCGGCCATTTCTAGGATTCAAGTCTTGAAAGCATCAGAACCCAGTGAGGAACCATGAATAACTAAATCCCTTACTTCTTCCGCTAAACCTCAGCTCCCCATTCCCAACCTCATCTGCCCAGATCAGACGTGAAGCGCCACCATCCTCAGTTCCCTTGGCGATGGAGTGCGGTGGGAGGCGCACCCGACAGGTGTGCACAGGTGTGGAGGGAGCAGGTGGGGGGAAGGAGGAAGGAGAGGTCAGGTGCTGCCCGGGGCCGAGCCTGGTGGAGCTTCGTTGAGAGTCAGGTTCACATGAACACGAGCTCCTTAAAATATAATTATTCACATTCACATTACTTTTTATATCTGAGAGGCAGGGACAGGCAGACAGACAGAGCTCCCTACCTGCTGGCTCATTCCCCAAACACCCGCAATGTCTGGGGTTGAAGTTAGGATGAAGTCGGGGAAGCTGGGAATCCAGCCATGTGACCCAACCACTGGAGCTGAACCTGTTGCTTCCCAGGGTGCACATTAGCGGGAAGCTGGAGTCGGGCGCCAGGGTGGGGACTAGAACCTGGGTATCTGGATATGGTGGGCTGTGAGCATGGCATCTTCACCACCAGGCCAAACACCTGCTCCCCTAGGATACGACTCTAAGACCCCAGAGCACACAAGTACTGTACATCACTGAGCACAGGGCTCATTTTAAAGTCAGGAGACCTCAGAGAAACCGAAGAGACGCTGGGCTTCCCTGGCTGCTTCACGTTCCACCTTGACCCTGACCCCTGTGGTGTGGAAGAGACAGAGATGCTTTTGGCCCAGGAGTCAGAGAGCTTGGGGTGGGACCTCCCTTCCCTGCCCCGAGACTCCAGGCGAGGTTTCATTCATCGCCCTGTTCAGGCCACCTCCTCGCCATGCACGTCCCAGCCAAGCCAGGGGAGAGGTGTGCACCAGGTCTGGACAGCCAGGCCGGGGAGAAGCAATGGAGGGGGCGTGGCTGCAGGAAGCAGTGTCTGTGACCCACAGGGAGGAATATCCTGGGGCTTCCCCCTCCCCCAGTTCCCCTGATGGTGGCCAGGACGGGAATTTGGAAGTGAGAGCCTGCCTTTCCCTCAGGTGCCAGCCCCCTTCTCCCCCGCCCCCACTCCCACCCCGGCTTCTCCACCTGCTCCCAGCACCTACAGGGTCTTGAGCATGGCCTGGTGGCCAAGGCCAGGGGGCCCCCTTCCGGACGCCTCCTCCACTCTCCTCTGCCCTTGGTTTTCCTCCCCTCCGCAGCTGCTGCTCCTTGGCCATCCCTGCAGCTCCTCCCTCTGCACCTCCTCCCTGTGCGGCCTCAACTGCTGCCCCAGCTCCACCCTCCACCGGCCTCTTTGCAAGGAGGGCCTCTCAGCCCGGGATTCTGATGGAGCTTCCAGACTGCTGGCCGGGGGAGGGAGAGGGACTGGGAGAAAGAGGGAGGAGGAGAGTGAGGAGGAGGGAGAGGGGGAGGAGGAGAGGAAGGGGGGATAGGAAGGGGGAGGGGAAAGGAGGAGAGGGAAGAGAGGGAGGGGGAAGGGGAGAAGGAGGGAGAGGGAAGGGGAGAGGGAGAAGGGGAGAGGGAGGGGGAGGGGGAAGGGGGAGAGGGAGGGGGAAGGGAGAGGGGGAAGGGGGAGAGGGAGGGGGAGGGGGAGAAGGAAAGCTGTCCTCCAGATCTTCCATCTGGGGCTTTGCTCCCCTCATGCCCACCACAGCCAGGCTAGACCAGGAGCCTGGAACTCCGTCTGGGTCTCCCATGTAGGTGGCAGGGACCCAGCTCCTTGAGCCATCACCTGCTGTTTCCCAGGGTACACATTAGAGGAAGCTGGGTGGGAAGGGGAGCTTGGACAGGAACCAGACACTGCTGGCACCCACATGGCCTCTGCTTCCTGCCTAGCTGGGACACTAGCAGACCTTGGAGAGTGGTATATTTTAATTCCCTAGTTTTCAATTATATCTCACTTGTACCTAGAACTCTTTAAAACATTCAGCAAATAAAGATAGCTGTGGTGGAGAGTTTGTAAGAAGAAAAAGAGAGTGGGAGAAATATTTTAAAACTTGTAAATTCTAAGTGGACCCACTTTACTTTTTACACAAACGAGTAGATTAAGAAAGCATTCTAGGGATTAGCAGCGTGGCACAATGGGTTAAGCCTCTGCTAGTGATGCCAGCATATAACTGGAGTGTCTGGGTTCAAGTTCTGGCTATTCCACGCCTGATCCAGTTTCCTGCTAACGCACTGGGAAGGCAGCAGAAGATGGGCCAAGTACTTGGGGTCCTGCCACCCGTGTGGGAGACCCAGATGGAATTTCTAGCCCCTGGTATCATCCTGGCCTAGGCTTAGCTGTTGCAGATATTTGGGGAGGAGAGTGAACCAGTGGATAGAAGAACTCTCTCTCTTTCTGCTTTTTAAATCTATCTATCTATCTATGATTTATCCATCCATTTGAAAGGCAGAGTCACAAAGAGAGAGAAGGAAAGACACACACACACAGAGAGAGAGAGAGAGAGAGAGAGAGAGAAAGAGAGAGAGATCTTCCACCCAATGGTTCACTCCCCAAACAGTTGCAACAATCAGGGCTGGGCCCATCCAAAGCAAGGAGTCAGGAGCTTCCTATAGGTCTCCCATGTGGATGCAGGGGTACAAGGACTTGGGCCATCCTCTGCTGCTTTCCCAGGTACCTTAGCAGGCAACTGGATTGGAAGTGGAGCAGCCAGGACTCAAACCAGTGCTCATATGGGAAGCCGGTGCTTCAAGCTGCGACTTAACCCAGCATACCACAGCGCCGGGCCCTAAAGCAATAAATATTTTAAAAATATTTTTAATAATGCATTTTGGTTAAGAGTACCAGTTATCCAAATACATATGCTTCTCACCCTGATGCATGCTTTAATTATTTAGGTGGTCGGATTGGTGGCTGGGGCAGAGGGAGAGACAGGGAGAACATTAACAGTTCCAGAATTTGTATGAGAGGAAGTGAACATGTTCGGGGAGGGATGGCGAGAAGTCCCCCGGCCTTTCCGGGGAAGGAAAAGCCTGCTCTTTCAAAGAAAGAGATTAAAACGCGCTGTCACTCAGGGAACAAGCCAGCTTCAAAAGGGATCCCAGGCACTCTCTCCTGGGACCCCTGTGGTCAGAGGGGTCAGCCGGCCTTCTCCCTGATGGCCAAAGGCTCTGAAGTTTCGGAAGTCAAGTTGAAGGAGGGAGGCGTGTCGCTCCCCGTCTTCGTGGAGGAACGACACAGGACCCTGCGCTGTTCTTTCGTCTGCTCGGCCCTCCCCGGGTTTGCTGCTGGTTCTTCCCGGGTTGGCTACTATCCCTTCCACCTCCGTGGAAGGGCGGTTCCCCCTGGCCACTTTCCCCACTTCCGCAGGGGAGCGGCACACCGCCGGCCGGCTCTCTCGGGGGCTGCACAGGTGTTCCCTCAGATGTTCCCCTTAGATGTTCCCCTTAGATGTTCCTGGTGCATGCCGTCTCTCTCCTCCTTTATAGTCCTCCTCTGCCAATCCCAACTCGGCTACCCACACGCCGAGTACGCTTCTCTCCTCCAATCAGGAGCAAGTCCTACAGTTTATTGGCTGAACTGGAGGCAGCTGTGTAGAAGCTGTTTTCTCCTCTCCCAGCGCCATATTGTGGGAGAGCAGATGCATAGAATAAGTCTTAATTCCAGTAACTCAGTCCAGTCCGGGTTGCTCCCCACAGATCCCCCTTTCTTTTTATTTTTGGCGTTGATACACGCCTGTCTTCGGTGCCCCGCGGCACACACTCTGCTCTGCTTGCTAGAGTTGCCCACAGGTGCTTACAAGTCCTATCAATCAGGCAAACCGAATCCGGGTCCTCTCTTTGCCATGTTGTGAGGAGGTTTTTAGGCGCTGATGCGTGCCTGTGTTCGGTGCCCTGCAGCACATGCTCTGCTCTGCCTGCAGGTGCTTACAAGCCCTATCAGGCAAACCGAATCCAAGCCTTCTCATTGCCATATTGTGGGGAGGCTTATTGATGTTGATTCGTGCCTATCTTCAGTGACCTGCAGCTCATACTCTGGTCGAGCTGCCTGCTGGTGCTTACCGCCTTACTAATCAGGCAGACCGAATCCAAGCCCTCTCATTGCGGTATTGTGAGGAGACTATTGATGTTAATAACGTGCCTGTCTTCGGTGACCTGCGGCGCATAAGCTGCTAGCCGCCCGCAGGTGCTCACCACTTCCCTAATCAGGCAGACC
Source organism: Oryctolagus cuniculus (assembly GCF_051225735.1). NCBI lineage: Eukaryota > Metazoa > Chordata > Mammalia > Lagomorpha > Leporidae > Oryctolagus > Oryctolagus cuniculus. The sequence continues at coordinate 89,936,876 of NC_142878.1, forward strand.
GAATCCAAGCTCTCTCATTGCCATGTTGATGGGAGGCCTTATTTTTCTGTTTCTCTATCTCCGGGCATTCCTATTTCTCCTATTTTACTTCTATCTACCAGCATTCCTATTTCTCTCATTTTACTTCTAAACTTCTGTTTCTCTTATCCCCGCGGCTTCCCGGCGCCCGCCCCGAGGCTGCTTCTCGGCGGCTTCCCGGCTCTGAGCCGCTTCAGCCCGCGCTTCTCTCATCTGCGTGGCTTCCCGGCTTTGCGCGGCTTGGCTTCGCGCGCGCACTCCGCGGTCTCGCACTAGCCCAGCATTCCCTATCTACTTGTGCCCCGCACGCTCTCTCTGCGCGCGGCAGCCTCCGCGAGTCACACAGCGTAGCTTACGTCTCCGCCACTAGCATTCAATCTAAGTTCCCCAGGCTAACCTGGCGAATTCAACCCAGCTCACGTTTCCGCCCCACGATTTGGCTTCCCGTCCTTTGCTCCCCGGGCTAATCAGACGGATTCCAACCTGGCTTATGTTTCCGCTTCTGGTTTTAACTTTTCGCCCCTTATTCCCGGGCTAACTTGAGAATCCCAAAGTAGCTTTCGTCTCCGCCTCGGCCTGCCCCCCCGCGGCTTCAATTTCCCTAACATTTTTCTCTACCCGGTATGTTTCCCTAAGTTTTCTTCCAACAATATTCCTCCCTCATTTCTCCTGGCTTCTCCCCACAGTCCGTATCCAAATCTGTTTGTTCTAGCTTTCACTTTCGCTCTCGACCTTAGAGATTTCTCCCAGCTTCCCCCCCGTAGTCCGTATCCGAGTCTATGCCTAGGCTTTCAATAGCTTCTTCCGGCACCTTTTTCATCCGGCTTTTCCCTAGGCTGTTTGCTAGTCTCTCTCTCCGAAATTTTCCCATTTCTTCCCGTTTCTTCCCTCCTAAGTTTCACATCCGTCCTAGGTTTCCTATCCGAGTCACGGCACCATTATGTCGCTCCCCGTCTTCGTGGAGGAACGACACAGGACCCTGCGCTGTTCTTTCGTCTGCTCGGCCCTCCCCGGGTTTGCTGCTGGTTCTTCCCGGGTTGGCTACTGTCCCTTCCACCTCCGTGGAAGGGCGGTTCCCCCTGGCCACTTTCCCCACTTCCGCAGGGGAGCAGCACACCGCCGGCCGGCTCTCTCGGGGGCTGCACAGGTGTTCCCTCAGATGTTCCCCTTAGATGTTCCCCTTAGATGTTCCTGGTGCATGCCGTCTCTCTCCTCCTATATAGTCCTCCTCTGCCAATCCCAACTCGGCTACCCACACGCCGAGTACGCTTCTCTCCTCCAATCAGGAGCAAGTCCTACAGTTTATTGGCTGAACTGGAGGCAGCTGTGTAGAAGCTGTTTTCTCCTCTCCCAGCGCCATATTGTGGGAGAGCAGATGCATAGAATAAGTCTTAATTCCAGTAACTCAGTCCAGTCCGGGTTGCTCCCCACAGAGGCGTAGTCCTGCCCCCAACCTGCTCCTCCGTTTGACAGACAGGCCCAGGGCGGGGCTTGCCATGAAAGGCTGCTGGCTTCTTGCAAACCTTAGGCTCTTGTCCTTGGGAGATCGGGCATTTGTAGAGGCTTCTGTCACCCCAGGGAAGCTGACGGCAGGCTAAAGGCCCGATTTCACCCTAGCAAAGCTTCGGCGTGATGTTCACCACGCAGTCACCCATGGCACGGTGAACAAATGCTCTGACTGATTCCACTGGGGCTTAAGCAGAGCTTGGGGGGCAGGCGCAGTGATGCAGTGGGCTAAGCCTCCACCTGAGACACCGGCATCCCATATGGGTGCCGGTTCAAGTCCCGGCTGCTCCACTTCCGATCCAGCTCTCTGCTATGGCCTGGGAAAGCAGTGGAAGATGGCTCAAGAGCTGCAGCCCCTGCACCCACAGGGGAGACCCGGAAGAAGCTCCTGGCTCCTGGCTTCAGATTGGCGCAGCTCCGGCCATTGCTGCCAATTGTGGTGTGAACCAGTGGATGGAAGACCTCTCTCTCTTTGTCTCTCCCTCTCCCTGTAACTCTGCCTCTTAAATAAATCAATAAATCTTAAGAAAAAAAAAAAGAGCTTGGAGGGAAGAGACTGCACATTTTCCCATGAGACCACGGTGCGAGGAAGGCACAGGACCATGGCCTCCACCGGGTCAGTTGCTGGGACAGGGGCTGGCTCTTTCCATTCTCGAGTCGCAGTCCTAAGGAAAGTGCCTGTGGCTTGAATCTCTGAGCTGGGACGAGTTGCCGTGGGGAGCAGGCGAGGTGGGAAAGAGGCTCTTGGATGGCATCACTGAGATGCTGCCACGACCCTGACCCTGGCAAAGGCCTGAGAGGTGGGGGTGCTGTGCTCACCCCTGCGGAAGGGTGCTCTTGGCAAAGCAAACAGCCAGTGCAAAGGCCCTGGGGTCAGCCTGGTGTGTTTGGGAGCCCAGGTGAGAGGAGCAGTGAAGGCAGGCTCACTGCAAGCCCTTTAGCCTTTCTGGACAGATCCAGGCAGGAGAAGGACACCGTATAGCCCTTGGACTACCACCAGCCCATTTCCAAGGTGGGAAGACTGAGGATGGACAGGTTAGTAGAGTCGTCCATGGACCACAGTGCAAGCTCTCCTGCTCCTGGGCATTGTTTCCCACTGTACTCGATGCTTATGCCCGCTAAGGGGAGGCGGGGCTGGCCCCTCTCCCTTCCTGGCTGGCGGCTGCACACCGGAGCTCCAGCCTCATTTGAGAGTTGCAGAGAAGTGCCCAGCAAATGAGCCAGTGCCGCAGTTGTGGCGACTGCGCCGAGCGACGGAGACACTCCCAGTGACTCTTGCTAAACCCTGATTCCGGTGTCTGCCCGTCCCCCCTGCAGTGCCAGGCCGGGCGCTGCTGGCACCTGCCATGCCTCTAGGGTGCTCCCAGGGCCAGCCTCTGCTCCCACCTCCCCCACCCTCACACATGGAGCCACCCATTCCTCCTGCAGCCCCAGGCTCACCCTGATCTGCAGCCCCATCAGCCTGAAGCAGGAAACACGGACCCAGCTGGAGCCGGAGTGGCCATTTGCAGCGCGATGCTCACCGCTGTGCCTGGAGCCCAGGAGATGCCACGTCCCTGCTGTTCCCTGGACAGAGGCTCCGCCCTCCTGTGTGGCCCACAGCGGCTCCTGCAGGGACGCCTTTTGATTCACCCTGGGTGGGCTGGGGGCTGGCTCCAGACCTGCCCGTGGCAGGAGGCCACTGGGTGGTGCTGGAAGCCAATATCCCAGCTTTAACCAATCCAGGACACAGGCCACTGTGTAAGGAGGGTGGAGGGCACGGCCAGAGTTTGGGGCGCAGCCCACTGCTGCTGCTCTCCCAGCAGGCTCTGTGGAGAGGGCGCTGAGGGCACGAGGTGGCTGTGAAAGGAACTTGGAAAGAGCACCCAGCTTTCCAGGGGGGTCAGCCTGCATGGCACCATCTCCTGGACAGCCCTGGGGCGCGGGGGCCCACGTGGCGGGCGGCGCTGACGCCACGGCGAGATTCTCCCCAGCCTGCCATACCCTCTCACCCAGCTGCTGGAAGCAGGAGACAGGGACAAGGGGAAGCAACCTTAGAAAGAAAGACTGCACAAGTTCAACCAAACCACCCCCAAACAGCCTGGGGCTGGGGGCGGGGCGGGGCGGATGGCACCCTACCCTGGCGATGGTGACGGTTTGGCAGCTGTGCCCTCCCGCGATGAGTCATCGCTAGGCGCTGGTTGCGTAACCCTCCGCAGCGCAGGCAGAAGAATGAAACTAGGAAACTCACGCAGTGACATTTAGTAGCAAAGAGGAAGCCCACACAGCATTTGTGCAAGGCCATCCAAAAATAGCGGGCGCCTCGGAGCTGGGCGCTGGAAAGTCTGCATTGCTGCGAGAGCCTGGGTCCTGGCACACTGTCCTCGGACCACCCACGCCCTGCCTCGGCTCATGGCGACTCAGCACACACGGACTGCAGGCCGCCGCCTGGGCTCTGGGCTCTGTGCTCAAGGACGGGGGTGGGGGGTGGGGCACACCGGACACTGTACTCCCTGGGGAAAGATGAATGGGTTTCAGAGCCTGAGGGTGACAGAGTCAAAAGCCAGCCTGGAGCCCCAGTTTTCTTGTCTTCAGTGAAGTGGGAGCAGAGATGGCCACTTCATTAAATGAGGTGCAGGGCGGCCGCCCCGGCACACCCTGAAAGAATCCTCAGTGTGTGTGTGTGTGTGTGTGTGTGTGTGGGAAAGCAAAAATGCATAGGGGACTCAGAGAAAGGAGCCCCCAGGGCTGGTCGGGGTGGCCGGGAGTCCAGGGGAGAGTGAGAGGGCTTTTGAAAGGAGCCAGCTGCACTGAACTTGACGGTGAGAATCTTTCCTCCTCGCCCGCTGGGTGTCGGGGCTGGCGCCAGGAAGATGGAAGGACAAAGGGAACGAGCCCATCGCTGACCTGTGATCGTCAGAGCAATGCAAACTGTGATAGTAACACAGGGAGGTGGCTCGCCGCCCTGGCGGTGGCGGCTGGTTCTGAACACAAACCCCAGTTCGGATCCCAGCTGTGGGGCTGGAGCAAGCTCTTTAGCCATTCTATGGCTTGGTTTCCTTTTACACAAAATGGAGATGCAAATTGCAACTTCCTTATAGGGTTTCTGAAAAAAAAAAAAGTAGAAATAAATGCTTGCAAAGCTCTCAGCAAGTGCCCAGTGAAGTGGTCCAAGATGGTAAGCTATCACCATCTTTTTTTTTTTTTTTTTAAGATTTATTTATTTACGAGAGAGGGAGAGACAGATAGAGAAAAGTCTTCCATCTGCTGGTTCACTCCCCAAATGGCCGAAATGGCCAGAGCTGGGCCGATGCGAAGCCAGGAGCCAGGTGCATTAGCAGGGAGCTGGGTCAGAAGCAGAGCAGCCGGGACTTGAACCAGCACCCATGTGGGAGGCCAGCGCCACAGGCAAAGGCTTAACCCCCTGCGCCACAGCATGACCCCATCGACATGACCCCCGTCTTCATCTGTCCTTTCAATCACACAGGAGAGTGGTGCCGACTCCTCTCCCGAGCAGCACTTAGGAGCCGGGCCCTGCGGGAGGAAGGGTTGGTGACTCTGGAAGGGAGTTTTGAAGCATAGGTAGGAGTTTGCCAGGAGGATGCTGGAAGGGAGAGGTGTTCCAGGCAGGGCGCTATTACAAGAAATTGCATGAATATGCAGAAGAAAGATGTTCGGGAAACAGGAAACAGCTCAGGCAGAAAGCCAGGCTGGGAGGGCGACCCGATCGAGGAGAGAGAGGACGGCGGGGAGGGGAGTGGAAATCCTGGCACGGGCCAGGCCGCCGGGAAGCTCGGGGCTGGCCCGTGAACTGGCTGCGGCCTAGAGCCCTGCCTCACCCTTGGCTTCCTCCTCTGGACGTCACAGGCGGCCTTCTTGAGCTCGCAGCCGCGGGTCCCGTCAGCCCAACCCTCACGTGGCTCGGAGCCCTCGGCGCTCTAGATGCCTGTGTCCCTCTAACTCTCACAACAGCCGGCGATTAGGCACTGCCGCATGTCCTCTCAAACAGATAAACTGAATCACACAGAGGCTGACTAATGTGCCAAAGAGACAGACACGGGCAGGGAGTGTCAGGGCCAGGTCTCAGGTCCTGGAGGTGGCTGCTCTTAACACATTTGTAGTGAGGGAAGCTCATTTGCATTTCCCTTTTTGCCTTGGCTGCCTGGAGCCTCAGCGAAGCTGTCTTCTTTAAGTTCGGATTTTCTGAGTAATTTTTTTCCTTTAAGGCTCTCCAGTCTCCAGATCCAAAGGGCGAATCCTAGGTTTCTTCCCACCATGGCTCCTCTTTGTCTCTTGTGCTCTTTGATCCCCCAGGGGTGTCAGTTCTTCCAGTCTTGCTTAGCCCTGCTGTCTCTCTGTTCCTTTGTCCCTGCCAGTCCCTCTCCCTGGGATGAGTTTTACTTTTTCTTAATGACATGTAAAATGTATGGTTTAGTGAGTTAGAAAAGAAAGCTATAAAACCATACGTACAAAAATACAGCAAGTTTCTATTGTTAATAAATATTTTAAATGTCTATACACAAAAAGCTACCCCAGAGAGATTCACACTAAAATAATATATCTATATCTTAACAATAGAATAACAAAATATGTTCTGCTGGTTCACTCCCCAAGTGCCCACAATGGCTGGGCCGGGCAGGGCCGGAGCCAGGAACTCCATGTGGGTCTCCTACGTGGGTTGTAGGGCCATCATTTGCTGCCTTCCAAAAAGTGCATTAGCAGCAGGTGCTCTGTCTGTCTGTCTGTCTATGCATCTCTCCTTTTGAATAAAATAGATCTTTAAGTAAATCAAAATTGAGTTCTCGCAACTCGCTTCATTAGAAGGGTTATTATTATTTCTTTAATCCCATTCAGTAGATGCAGAAACTGCACCTGGAGTGCCCAGATTCTGGTCCTAGCTCCGCTGCTGACTCCAGCTTTGTCCCCAGTGCACAGGCCCTGGGAGGGGCAGGGGATAGCACAGGTGACCGGACTCCGTAGGAGACCTGTACTGCGTTCTCAGCTCCCGGCTTCAGCCAGACCCGGTCCCAGCCCTTGCGGCATCTAGGAAGTGAACCAGGGGGTGGGAGTTCTGTCTGTCTCAAATAACTAATTAAAAAAAAAAAAAACTCTACAACTCGGGAGGCTGAAATGGGGTCCTGGCCTGGGTAGACTGCCTGGGAGAGGCAGCGCTAGGCCAGAGCCCAGGTACTGTGGGCAGAGTTAGAAGTGAGCTCTGTGCAAGGGATGCTACATTTTTATTTTTTAAAAACGATTTTGCTTGTTTATTTGAGAGGTAGGTTACAGACAGAGAGAGGGAGAGAGAGGTCTTCCATCCGCTGGTTCACTCCCTGGTTGGCCGCAATGTCTGGAGCTGCATGGATCCAAAGCCAGGAGCCAGGAGCTTCCTCAGAGTCTCCCATACAAGTCAAGGGGCCCAAGGACTTGGGCCATCCTCCACTGCTTTCCCAGGCCATAGCACAGAGCTGGATCGGAAGAGGAGCAGCTAGGACTCGAACTAGTGCCTGTATAGGATGCTGGCACTACAACACTGGCCCTGGGATGCTGCATTAGACCAGGGAGAGTCCTCCAACCAGGCCCAGAGGCACAGCCAGCAAGCAGCTGGGCATGGGAACCGAGGAGTGTGGGAAAACCCCACCCATGGGTGTCCCTTGCCGACTGTATTGGTGACTTGAGCTCCAGCAGGGGGAGATGACACAGAGCATTCCAGGCCACCGGAAGTCCAGAGGGGAGCGAGGGTGCCACGTGGGGAGACTGGAAGATGGAGCCAGAGCAGGCAAGGAAGCAGAATGTGGTGTGCTCACAGCCGAGACCCTCCTGGGAAACCGGCCGCTCCTTGTCCTCGGGCCAGCTCTGCAGCCCCGGCCTGGGGAAGCTTGGCCAGCTTTGCCCAGGTGCGTGCCTGGAGTGATGCTGCTGCGGTAGGGGCTGAGTCCCGGCTGTGCCCCTCCCCAGCCAGCTGCCTGCTGATGCGCCTTGGAAAGTGGCCGGGGATGGACGAGTGCTCGGGTGCCCACCACTGGGCTGGGAGACCAGGATGCAGTTCCTGGGCTTGGCTCTGTCCTGGCCCAATTCCTGGCTGTTGCAGTCATTTGGGGAGTGAACCACAGGTGGAAGATCTCTCTCTCTCTCTCTCTCTTTTTCTCTCTCCCTCTGTCTCTCTCTGTCTCTCTCATTCTAAATAAATAAATCTTAAAAAAAAAGAAGTTGTGTTGCCGCCCTCCTGAGGGCATGCTTGTAGCTGGGACTCTGCAGACCCAGCCCGGCTCCCCCGCGCTGCCCCCTTTCTTTCCTGGGGTGTACCTGCCGAGCACCCCCGGGTGTCCACTGCATAGCTAGTATGGTGACTTGGGTTTGACAGCAACTGCGTCCACCGTGCTTGGGGCCTCCCTCTGGTCCAGGAGTGACAGCTGCGCATACCGATCCAATGGTGTGGTAGTTCTGATTATCAGCTCGTTGTGCAGGCCAGGAACCACGTGTCACACACACCGGCTATGAGCTGGCTGCCTGCGAGACCGGCCCTGCAGTGTCCTCCTTGGGGGTTGAGCCCTTCGTTCCCCTTGTGCGGTTTTTTTAAAAGATTTATTTATTTATTTATTTATTTATTTATTTGAAAGAGTTACACAGAGAGAAAAGGAGAGGCAGAGAGAGAGGGAGACCCAGACCAAGTGGGATTTATCCCTGGTATGCAGGGATGGTTTAATGTGCGCAAGACAATCAATGTGATACACCACATTAACAGACTGCAGAAGAAAAACCATATGATTATCTCAATAGATGCCGAGAAAGCATTTGATAAAATACAACACCCGTTCATGATGAAAACTCTAAGCAAACTGGGTTTGGAAGGAACATTCCTCAATACAATCAAAGCAATCTATGAAAAACCCACAGCCAATATCCTATTGAATGGGGAAAAGTTGGAAGCATTTCCACTGAGATCTGGTACCAGACAGGGATGTCCACTCTCACCACTGCTATTCAATATAGTTCTGGAGGTTCTAGCCATTGCTATTAGGCAAGAAAAAGAAATTAAAGGGATACAAATTGGGAAGGAAGAACTCAAACTATCCCTCTTTGCAGATGATATGATTCTTTATTTAGGGGACCCAAAGAACTCTACTAAGAGACTTTTGGAACTCATAGAAGATTTTGGCAAAGTAGCAGGGTATAAAATCAATGCACAAAAATCAACAGCCTTTGTATACACAGACAATGCCATGGCTGAGGAAGAACTTCTAAGATCAATCCCATTCACAATAGCTACAAAAACAATCAAATACCTTGGAATAAACTTAACCAAGGACGTTAAAGATCTCTACGATGAAAATTACAAAACCTTAAAGAAAGAAATAGAGGATACCAAGAAATGGAAAAATCTTCCATGCTCATGGATTGGAAGACTCAATATCATCAAAGTGTCCATTCTCCCAAAAGCAATTTATAGATTCAATGCAATACCAATCAAGATACCGAAGACCTTCTTCTCAGATCTGGAAAAAATGGTGCTGAAATTTATATGGAGGCACAAGAGACCTCGAATAGCTAAAGCAATCTTGTACAACAAAAACAAAGCCGGAGACAACACAATACCAGATTTCAGGACATACTACAGGGCAGTTGTAATCAAAACAGCATGGTACTGGTACAGAAACAGATGGATAGACCAATGGAACAGAATTGAAACACCAGAAATCAACCCAAACATCTACAGCCAACTTATATTTGATCAAGGATCTAAAACTAATTCCTGGAGCAAGGACAGTCTATTCAATAAATGGTGCTGGGAAAATTGGATTTCCACGTGCAGAATCATGAAGCAAGACCCCTACCTTACACCTTACACAAAAATCCACTCAACATGGATTAAAGACCTAAATCTACGACCTGACACCATCAAGTTACTAGAGAACATTGGAGAAACCCTTCAAGATATTGGCACAGGCAAAGAATTTCTGGAAAAGACCCGAGAGGCACAGGCAGTCAAAGCCAAAATCAACTATTGGGATTGCATCAAATTGAGAAGTTTCTGTACTGCAAAAGAAACAGTCAGAAGAGTGAAGAGACAACCGACAGAATGGGAAAAAATATTTGCAAACTATGCAACAGATAAAGGGTTAATAACCAGAATCTACAAAGAGATCAAGAAACTCCACAAAAACAAAACCAACAACCCACTTAAGAGATGGGCCAAGGACCTCAATAGACATTTTTCAAAAGAGGAAATCCAAATGGTCAACAGGCACATGAAAAAATGTTCAAGGTCATTAGCAATCAGGGAAATGCAAATCAAAACCACAATGAGGTTTCACCTCACCCCAGTTAGAATGGCTCACATGCAGAAATCTACCAACAACAGATGCTGGCGAGGATGTGGGGAAAAAGGGACACTAACCCACTGTTGGTGGGAATGCAATCTGGTCAAGCCACTATGGAAGTCAGTCTGGAGATTCCTCAGAAACCTGAAGATAACGCTACCATTCAACCCAGCCATCCCACTCCTTGGAATTTACCCAAAGGAATTTAAATTGGCAAACAAAAAGGCGGTCTGCACCCTAATGTTTATTGCAGCTCAATTCACAATAGCTAAGACCTGGAACCAACCTAAATGCCCATCAACGGTAGACTGGATAAAGAAATTATGGGATATGTACTCTTTAGAATACTATACCGCAGTAAGAAACAACGAAATCCAGTCATTTGCAACAAAATGGAGGAATCTGGAACACATCATGCTGAGTGAAATAAGCCAGTCCCAAAGGGACAAATACCATATGTTCTCCCTGATCGGTGACAACTGACTGAACACCAAAAAGGAAACCTCCTGAAGTGAAATGGACACTATGGGAAACGGTGACTTGATCAGCATAGCCCTGACTGTTAATGAACAACTTAATACATTATCCCTCTTAGTAGTTTTTTTGTCTGTTCTACTTAATATGACTGGTTTAATTCTGTAATTAATACACAGTTATTCTTAAGTGTTGAAAATTAACTGAAATGTGATCCCTGTTAAACATAAGAGTGGGAATAAGAGAGGGAAGAGATGTATAATTTGGGACATGCTCAAGCTGACTTGTCCCAAATGGTAGAGTTAGAAACATACCAGGGGATTCCAATTCAATCCCATCAAGGTGGCATGTACCAATGCCATCTCACTATTCCAAGTGATCAATTTCAGTTCACAATTGATCATAATGAAAGGACTAAGAGTCAAAGGGAGCACATAAACATGTCTAGTACCTGCTAACACTAACCGATAGACTAAATAAAGGGGAGAGTGATCCAACATGGGAAGTGAGATACTCAGCAGACTCATAGAATGGCAGATGTCCTAAACAGCACTCTGGCCTCAGAATCAGCCCTAAAGGCATTCGGATCTGGCTGAAAAGCCCATGAGAGTATTTCAGGCATGGAAAGCCAAGACACTCTGGCAAAAGATCTCTGTGAGTGAGATCCCAGTGGAAAGAACAGGTCTTCAAAGAAGGAGGTACCTTTCTCTGAAGGGAGGAGAGAACCTCCACTTTGACTATGACCTTGTCTAAACAAGATAAGAATCAGAGAACTCAGAGGGCTTCCATAGCCTTGGAAACTCATGACTGGAGCATAGGGAGATTACTGATGCCATAGACAGGAGTGTCAATTGGTAAAGTCAACAACAGGAGTCACTGTGCACTTACTCCTCATGTAGGATCTCTGTCTTTAATGTGCTATGCATTGAGATTTAATGCTATAACGAGTACTCAAACAATATATTTCACTTTGTGTTTCTATGGGGGTGCAAACTGTTGAAATCTTTACTTAATGCATACTAAACTGATCCTCTGTAAAAAAAAAAAAGAAAGAAATTATCAACTCCCAACTTGACTTTCACTGGGATTAAACATGACAATAGGTCTGATCTGATTTCATCATCATTTTAAAAAATCATCTATTATTTTTCACTTTATGTTTCTGTGTGGGAGCAAACTGTTGAAATCCTTACTTAATGTATACTAAGCTGATCTTCTGTATATTAAGATAATCGAAAATGAATCTTGATGTGAATGGAAGGGGAGAGGGAGTGGGAAAGGGGAGGGTTGTGGGTGGGAGGGACGGTATGGGGGGGGAAGCCATTGTAATCCATAAATCGTACTTTGGAAATTTATATTCATTAAATAAAAGTTTAAAAAAAGATTTATTTATTTATTTATTTATTTGAAAGAGTTACACAGAGAGAAAAGGAGAGGCAGAGAGAGAGGGAGAGAGAAAGGTCTTCCATCCACTGGCTCACTCCCCAAGTAGCCGCAATGGTCGGAGCTACACGGATCCGAAGCTAGGAGCCAGGAGCTTCTTCCAGGTCTTTCACGCTGGTGCAGGGGTCCAGGGACTTGAGCCATTTCTACTGCTTTCCCAGGCCATTAGCAGAGAGCTGGATTGGAAGTGGAGCAGGCGGGACTCAAACCAGTGGCCATATGGGATGCCGGCACTACAGGAGGCAGCTTTACCCACTACACCACAGAGCCAGCGCCATCCCCCTTGTGCTTTAAGCTGTTAACTTTACCATGCGCTGGCAACGTCACAAAGCTCAACACCATGCAGACGCTAGCAGGGACTGGGAGGAGCGGCGCCGGGTCGGGACCTTGGGAAGATTGGAGGCCGTTCCCTGAAGGCCGAGTGAGAGCAGGTGCAGTGAGGACAGTGGGGGCAGGGGTGCGGAGGAGGTGAGAGCTGGCGCCTGCCGAGGGCGAAGGACTGGGTGCACACGGACGCAGCTGGTGCGGGCAGCATGGACTGCTCCATCCCTCTGAGGATGGTGGCTCTCTTGGGACAAGGCCATAGGGAGCCACTGAAGGCTGTCTAAGGGGAGAGTGAGGAGGCCAGCCAGCCCCGCAGCTGTGCTACTGCAGACAACAGGTGGAGCCTTGGCGCTTCATCTAGAACACAACCTGAACAACTCACTTCCTCTCCTGGGACTCAGCTCCCCCAACTTGTGAACACGGAAGAGGTAGACCAGATGGCCACTTGCATGTTTCCCAGTTTTCATATTCTGCATCAAAAAAAGATACCTTCAGAGCCTGCCCACAGATACCAGAGCTCTTTCAGGCTCTCTGACTCCTCTAGCATGTTCTATAAGGACTGAAGAAGGCAGACCAGGTGTAACACAAGAGCTGAGGGCAGGGTTGTAATTGCAGAGAGAAGCTTGGGGACACGGGGTATACCTGAAGTCCTAGGTCATCTCCTCCCGTGGCTCAGACAGCCCCTGCGCTGAGGGCTCCCCGATTTCTCTCTCCAGCCAGCCTCTCTGCAGGACTCACAGGTCCGACTGCCTTCTAAGTACGTCCACACGGATAGCCAGCAGGTGCCACAAACAGAAGCTGTGTCTGAGAAAACATGACCTTGCCCCCAGGGCCCACGTGTTGAAGATTTGGGCCCTGAAGTCTTCTGTTAATGGCACCGAGGGGGTAGAGGCTTAAGCCAGCCATCCTTTAGGAGGTAGGCTTCCTGGGGGGAGGGGTCCCTGGGCCCCTGGGGGTGTGCCCTCAGCAGGCAGTCCTCAGGAGAGGCTTGGTAGTGGAAGGCAGGATGGGCCCACCCGCCACCTGCCCTGAGGCCCTTGCTAAAGCTGCCTCAAGCTGTTGGGACTTCCAGCCTCCAAAACACAGGAGCTAGATAAACCCCTTCTCTTTTTAAAGTTAGCTTCTCTCAGGTATTTTGTTGTAGTAATGAAAAGCTGACAATTACCTCCCCCGAAGCTGTCTTTCTCATTCAGGATAAAATTCAAAACCCTGACATTGATGCTGACCCTGACTGACAAGGCCCTGCGTGCTGTGTGCCCTTCCCTCCCTCTCGAATCCACCTGCTGTCCCCCTCTCCCTCTGCTCTAGCCCTTCCCTTGAATTCCTGCCCCAGGGCCTTTGCACCTGCTACTTCCCTTGCCTGGAACGCTCTCACCTGGCTAGCTGCATGGTCCTCTCACCCACTTCCTCTGGGCCTCTGCTCAGGGTGAGAGAGGCCTTCCCCGGTGATCACATCACTAAGACAACGCTCGCCTGCCACACTCTGTCCCTTCCTGGTGCTGGGCTCATCCTCACCCTGGCAAGCATCTAAGGAGTCTGTGTGTTCCTTGGCTGTCTCTCCACGGCGAGGTGACTCGCACCGGGTGCTTGTGTTCACTGCAGTAGCTCCGAGGCCAAGCACATTGGCCGGTAGGTCTTCAGTGCGTTATTTTCCTGAGAACATGAATAAAGCAACTTGTGCAAGGTCTCCTGACTTCAAGCCTCGGTCTGCTTCAAGGCCTCCTGCTGGGCTGTGCCACCTGTTAATGAGGGTGCTGGGCCCAGGGACTCCCAGGTCCCTCAGCGAGGCAGCCTGAGGGTTAGGAAACAGTGGGCGGAGGAGGGAAGGGAAGACGGATTCCCGGGACAGCTTTTCCCAGGCCTCCCTCTCCTGGCTGTGGGTGTGCTCGGAGCCGGGAAGACATGGCAGGGTTCACACCAGGACAGGACGGTCCTCTTTCCTCGGAGCCCAGGAAATCGCTGACTCCCCAGAAAACCAGGAGTGCCCCTACCCTCACCCGCTCCTACATGGAGGAAATCCACACAGATGGAGAAAATCCACACAGGGACCTCCGGCAGCAGAAGCCCAATGGGGAGATCCTGACAGGGGCGAGAGCCAGAGAAATTAAGAAGAGCACAACGGAGCCGTGTTTGGTCTAAAAGTTAGGACATGGCTGGGGAAGCCTGCGTGCCAAGGCAAGGGGTGTGGCTTCGAGTCCCAGCTCCGCTCCTGGCTCCCGCTTCCTGCTAATGCGCACCCTGAGAGGCAGCAGGGATGGCTCAGGTGCTTGGGCCCCTGCCACCCACATGGGAGACCTGGATGGAGATCCCAAGTGCTGGCTTGGGGCAGCTGGGGAGTGAACCAGAGGATGGGAAGTTCTCTCTCTCTCCCTGAAGTTACATAAATAAAATGTAAATGATGGGCCAGACCAAGAAGAGACTGCGGGTCTCCACTGGTTTTCCACGGAGGGAGCGTGCGTTGCTGGGCTCAGCTGCCAGCCGCCGAGGCTCTGCCCTGGGGCCCATTCCCGGTATGTGCAAACCTCGACTTCCCCTGCTGTCTCTCTTACCACTGCTTCTGCCCCATGACCCAGGACCCTCAGAGAACATCCTGGGTGGGGGAGAGGGTGTGCACTAGGGGGCCCCAACCATGCTCTACACCTGTGCACCTGAGCCCACCCAGGCTGCTCCCTCCCCAGGGGGCCGGGGCACGCCCACTGACTCTGGGTCTCCACCCTGGCTGCAGCAGCAGGCCTGAGTGGACTGACGGCTTTGCTCTGAGAGCTGTGCCTGCCACCTCTTGGTAGACGTGGTGCCCCTCTGTCTCTGAGAATCAGAAGGGCACAGGGCCTGCCTTCTTTCTCCCTGCATACTGAGCTGGGGGAAGGATCCAGCTTGGCAGTTAGGCCACCCAGCTTGCTGTGTGACCTTAGGCGAGTTACTTGCCATCTCAGATCCCTGAACAGGAAAGCCCATAGTGTAGACGAGATGATTACCTTTCCCCCAGCCCTGGGAGGGTGTCTCATTATCTTCCTGGATTGAGAGACCAGGGAGTAGGTTCTGTTTAAGAAAACCATCTGTTGTGATGTGTTCCTGTTAGGGTGTGTGTGTGTGTGTGTTATTTGAACCAGATGTTCTCGTTCCATGTGCAAAGTCATAAATGGCCCGCATTGTCCTGCAGCTGGGGACACAGCGCAGAGAGCTCACAGACGCCAAATTTGTCTTAAGGTTCAGTTAAACCTTAAGCTCAAGGGACCAAACCACAACCCGCTTGGCCCAAGTGTTCCATTTCCCGAAACCTTCCCTGTACCTTTGGCGGGGGGGTGGGGGGTGGTGAAGTCCCAGAGTGGTGGCTCTGCCCCAACCACCTCGTGAGAACAGAGACATCTCAAGGCCGAAGTCCCGGGGCGGAAAGGGCAGGGGGGGTGGGGGTGAGGCCCCAGTTCCCCAGACAGAGGCTGCCTGCCGCAGGTGGGGCGGGGGATAGGACATCTGAGCTTTAGCGGGGATCTGGCTAGAAAACCACGCAGCTCCAACCTCCCCAGGGCCAGGCGTCGTCCCAGAGACGGCGCACTGCTGGGGTCACGGCTGTGGGCGAAAGGGGCTCGACTCCACCTCCTGAGAGGCAAACAGAGAGCCTCCTGGGTGTCTGCAGCCGGCCACACCGCTGACGGCTGTGCCCCTGGCCCAGCAAGGGTCAGCCCCTCCCGTGTGCCCAGCTCATGCATTCCCAACACCGCAGGGGCCCAGGGGCCCAGAGGCTGACCCCGGCTGGGGCACTTGCAGCCCATCTCTGAGATCTCTCTGGACCTGGCTCCACTTCTCCCCTGGGCAGAGTTGGTGAAGACCCCCAGGGGCGGGCGGGGGGCCTGCCTCCAGCACAGCAGGACATGAACAGGGCTGGACTGAGTGTGGCTGGGCGTGGAGAGGACTCTGGGTGTCTGGGCGGCCCTCTAGCCCCTGGGGCTCCCCCAGGCTGGGTGACTGCATCCTGCTCATGCCGACATCTGCCTTGCATCAGGTGGCCCCCTACTGCTGAGGGAAGCCACTCCAAGAGACTGCGTCGTCCCAAGGCACAGGGCTTGACCCCTCGCCAATCATCTTAAAAAGGTTATGGAGCCTGGCTGCCGCCGCGGCTCACTAGGCTAATCCTCCGCCTTGCGGCGCCGGCACACCGGGTTCTAGTCCCTGTTGGGGCGCCAGATTCTGTCCCGGTTGCCCCTCTTCCAGGCCAGCTCTCTGCTGTGGCCAGGGAGTGCAGTGGAGGATGGCCCAAGTGCTTGGGCCCTGCACCCCATGGGAGACCAGGAGAAGCACCTGGCTCCTGCCATCGGATCAGCGCGGTGCGCTGGCCGCGGTGGCCATTGGAGGGTGAACCAACGGCAAAAAAGGAAGACCTTTCTCTCTGTCTCTCTCTCTCACTGTCCACTCTGCCTGTCAAAAAAAAAAAAAAAAGGTTATGGAGCCTCACCTCCTGGAGGGGGCCTGGCATGTGGGGTGATTGTCTCCATTTTCCAGTGGCGGGAAGGCACCTTACAGATGGCCTCCATCGACAGAGCCAGGCAAGGAGGCCCCAAGAGGAGAAGCCACTTGTGCCCAAGGCCACAGCAGTGATGAACGGCAGAGTCTGGACGAGCAAGGACTTCTTTAGGTCACAGGCTGGTGTTCTTGCTAACGCCCGTTTGACCCCTGGGACCTTCCCTGGAAGTTTATTAAAACAAGTCCCCATAACCAGGCCCACATGCCCCTTGCATCTGTCTGTTCCTCGTGAAAGCCAGGGGAAGGTTGGACCCTACTTCCTGCACCGGGGACCAGCTTGGTGAAAGGGGGGGAAATGGGGCATGATGGCAGCCGCCCCAGGAGCCCAGGGCGCCCCGAGGCTCAGTGCTGGGCAGCAGCCGACCTGCGTTACTTTCCTTTACTATCCCATCCTCCTGCCTTGGCAGGGTTACTGCCAACCACAGTGTTTTCCTGTGGCCCACCAGGATTCGTTTCATCACAGTCACAGGCCAGAAAAAGCAGGCTCTGCCATTTTTCCATAACCAACGGTGACAAAGCGCATGGAAACAAACCAAGTGTTATCCACAGAGCCCACCTTGCCTCTCCCCACTCCCTGCCGGCCCCGCTTGACAGAGTATTGGCCGAAACCCCTTCCCAGAGTCTGATCTCAGGGGAGCAGATGGAGAAAAACCCCAAGAACCCGGGATTTCGGAGACCTCGCTGGAGCTCGTGTTTCCTCTGAGAGATCCTGAGGGCTGCAGATTCATGAAGCCTGCGGCCAAAGCTTCCTCGTGGAGAACCCAGAGGAGCTGGAAGCCGCAGCTCACATGTGGGCTACTGCGATTCCCTGGTTTGCAAAGTCGTGGTCCCTGGCAGGACAGCGTGTCCTCCTGTCTGCTCCAGCTGGGACATTCCTTCCCCGGTGGCCGCAGCAGCCAGAGCTGGGTCAGGTGGAAGCCAGGAGCCAGCAGCTTCCTTGGCATCTCCCATGTGGGTGCAGGGGCCCAAGCACTCGGGCCCTCCTCTGCTGCCGTCCCAGGTGCATTAGCAGGGAGCTAGATTGGAAGAGGAGCAGCTGGGACTTGAGCCGGCACCTATGTGGCATGCCGGTATTGCTGGCAGCAGCTTTGCCGGCTATACCACAATACCAATCCCACCCCACCCCCCACTTCCACTTTATGATGTGATCTCCTGAATGACTCACACCTGCCTTCCTCTCCACCAGCCCCAGAAAGCAGCCGGCTGTGGCGATGGACCTCGCCATCCACCATACCCATACCACAGCCAACACTCCTGGTATCCACACCATATCGGGGATTCCATCCCTGCCCTTCGGGGTAAGGTGTCGGTAAGCGTCTTCCTCCTCGAGTGTGATGCCTCCCTGCCCTGTCCCCACGCTGATGCCCTGGGTCACTGCCAGGACCAGCCGTGACTCAGGGGGCCCCTTTAACCCACCCTCTGCTTATACCACGTTCCAAAGCCGAACTTCCTGATGGAACAGACAATGAACACGTGCGTGCACTTGCCATTAGCCCCGCACAAGCATGCACCACAGGGCAGGAACAGAAGGGCTTGCTCGCAGGTGCCCCCCGCGAGGAAGGGCCGCCTCCAGGTCAGCTCCTCTGACTTACGGCTTCATTAGGGGCCTGGGCACAGCAGAGCCGTGCGGACTGAAGCCGGCACAGTGTCACATCGTCTCTTTTCCAGGGCTCGGGGACAACCTCCACTTTCTTTTCAAGAGCAGAGTGTTTCCTTTCCGCGAGCACACAGTGCCTTTGTTCCCTGTGTGGCCCAAGCTGTCCAGCTGCCTTATTTACAGGGACAGACGATGTCTTTGTCCCTCGGCGATGCTCCCCTGGGATTCCTTTCCCATCAGGACAGCTGACAGCTCTCCCGTCAAAGCAAGTTTGACTGTGTTTAAAACTTCGCCACTCTGTCCATCTCGACTCTGCTTTCTGGTTGCTGTCGCCACACGGCATGGCCCTGGCCCTCTTAAAGCCATTTCTGTGGCTACTGCACCACCTTGGACGTGAATGTGGGAAGACAATGGCACCCTCCTCCTCTTCCCTGAGGGCTGATCACTCCCCTTGCAAACTTGCCATTCCAGCCCCTGCTGGAACCCAAGCCTGTGGCTGCTTTGCTGGAATCAGATCGCTGGGACCGCTGTCTTGGTGACCACGGACACCGGACACCGAAGCCTGCTTTCTAGGATAACGAGGGCCACACCTGCGAGCCTCAGGCCCTTGCCTCTGGCTCTCTGTTGCCTTGTGACTCTGTGGAACTCAGCTGGAGAGCAGGAGCCAAGCACTGGGCTGGAGGCCCCCAGGCCCAGCCTCTGGTGACTCCACCATCTGCTTGGTGACCGTAAACGGTCATCTCTTCTCCCAGCCTTAGTTTCCCCAGCACAGCTCACCAGTGATCTCGACTGGGGTTTCCCAAGAAGGTGGCCCTGAGACAAAGATTGAGGGGTCAGTAGTTCCTTTAGGGGTGACCCCTGGAAACTTGCATTAAGTGTGTGGATGTGATCAGACGCAGCAACTGGAGCCATTGTCACTTGGGCAGACAGGGCTGGAGCACACCTCAGAGCTGGGGGTTTATCTAGCAAATCCTCACCTGTCGTTACTACACAGCGACTTCTGACCCGCGAACACTTGGGCCCTGCGCTCACAGTATTGGCAGGAAGCTGGCCTCAGCGTGCTGGGCAGGACAGGCAGGGACAGGCAGCTCCGGGACAGCTGCTGCGGTAGCGGTTGACTCTGAAAGGCTGGGAGTGCTCACTTGGGCCAGAGGCCTGGTGCGACCTGCCAGGCTTCAGCACCGTGGCCTCTGCCATCAACAGCGCCACCTTCTTCCCCACAGTCCCGGGCCTCTGCGCCATACCCAGGGACTGGCAGCAGAGTTCATCTTTAACTGTTACGAATGGGGATTTGGCTGGTGCCGTGGCTCAATAGGCTAATCCTCCGCCTGTGGCGCCAGCACACCAGGTTCTAGTCCCGGTCAGGGCGCTGGATTCTGTCCCAGTTGCCCCTCTTCCAGGCCAACTCTCTGCTGTGGCCCGGGAGTGCAGTGGAGGATGGCCCAAGTGCTTGGGCCCTACACCCACATGGGAGACCGGGAGAAGCACCTGGCTCCTGGATTCAGATCAGCGCGGTGCGCCGGCCACAGCGACCGTTGGAGGATGAACCAACGGAAAAGGAAGACCTTTCTCTCTGTCTTTCTCTCTCACTGTCCACTCTGCCTGTCAAAAAAGGAGGAGGTGATGATCTCAGGGACTTACCCCCCCCACACACCACATCTGGGCTAGTGGCCTGGCCACGACAGCTAGGGCCACGCCAGGCTGAAGCCAGGAGCCCAGAGCTGCATCCGGGTGTCCCACATGGGTGGCATCCTCCGCTGCTTTCTCTGAACCATGCCTGCGACAGGAGATGCAGGTGCAGGCTTACCCTGCTGAGCCCCAGTGCCGGCCACCACCCACCCCACTTCTGCGGTGGCTGTTCCTGCAGAGACTCAGCGAGTATCCCCCAACTAACACATCCCCCGGAATTCGAAACCCAAGGCCCAACCCAAGCCCCGCCTCCCCCAGGAAGTGCTTTGCAACCATCCTAGGGTTAGAAATCTCCCTCTTCTCTGGGTGGCCGATGCCCGAGGTGCCCGTTTAGTCCTTGGCCCACAAGACTCTCTTGTCATTCCTTAGAGATATACAAGAGGACTTCAGAAAATCCCTGGGAAAAATGAATAAAAGATAAATTTATGGGGCTGGTGCTGTGGCATAGCGGGTTAGGCTGCCGTCTGCGGTGCCGGCATCCCATACGACTGCCAGTTGGAGTCCCTGCAACCGCGTGGGAGACCCAGATGAAGCTCCTGGATTGAGCCTGGCCCAGCCCTGGCCGTAGCAGCCATTTGGGGAGTGAACCAACAAATGGAAGAGCTCTCTCTCTCTCTGTCTCTCCCTCTTTCTCTGTAACTCTGCCTTTTAAATAAATAAATACTTTTTTTTTAAAAAAAATGAATTTATTTTGTTGCAAAAAAATTGAAATCCGTGCATATGAAGGTCTTCAAAAAGTTCATGGAAAATGCAGCATCG